>NW_025901052.1:0-18947 GCF_022539505.1 Lolium rigidum | reverse complement strand
CTCGATACCAAAACCTGTCACGACCCCGGGGGTCGTAGGCTAGACAAACCCAAATCTCCATCTGGCATAAGTCTAACCTAGATCTCTAGGGCCTACAGGGTGAGAATCGGTAACACAACAGTGACTCTACGACTCAAAGAGTAATACAAGCTCATAACCGAGCGAAGAACCAAAGTATTACAAGCGAGGTCACCGACCCGACATTTCATCAACCAACGGAAGCAAAGTTATGCTATTCTAAATAGCAAGATAGCAAAAGGCCTAAGAGGCCAGGAGCATAACGGCGACGTCCCAGCCTCATAGATTCCGGGCTGCCACCTGGGAATCCCAAGCTACTCGTCGATGTCGACCTAGAAACCACCATTTGTTGGAGAGTCTTCGTCTGAAACAAAGCATGCAAAGCTGAGTACAGGGACTCAGCAAGACTTAGTACAACCTTTTAGCAAAGCTGGTATGCGAGGCTTTATGTGGAGCTTATTTTGCGGAAAGCCGCTTTTCCTTTATAAAACAAGAGGGAGCAGAAGCTCGTCTACTCGAGATCATTTTAAAAGGGGATAAGAGAGCGACATTTCTAGCTCTATCGATCATCATATTGAATCCACCGAATCTTCATCATCAGCTGAACCTATCAACTAGGAGCACCCCCTCGATATCCTGAGGAGGGATCCTTATCACACATTGATTCCAATTTTTACGATTAGGTTCAAGTTATCTATGATCAACACGTAGTTCCCCAAGTCGTCCGTAACCATGGACACGACTTTTCGAAAAGATTTAACCCTGCAGGGGTGTACAACTTTACCCACACGCGCCGACCGACTCTTAATGCCAGAACGTTAGCACACTTCCTTGGTGTGCCGGCAGAGGGTGGTGGACCAAAACCTTTCCCTTGCTTCGCCTATTCCATGAGTCAAACTAACTGGGGAGCTCCGTCATCGTAGGTAGCCATTCTCCAAGGCGGTCCCGGTCATTGTGCGCAGGGGATCCAGTTCAATGCCTCCAGCATCCTTCACCCTAGCCACATCCCCGTATGATGCACCTTTGAAAACCTTTTCCACGCCTTCGCCATGCGGAATGCCAAATGGAACTCGCAAACTAATTGACTCATGGGTAAGCTAGGCAAGTTCGGGCCAAGGGGTTCCCATGGGCCCCGTGTGGTTGTACGCTCGGTCTTGGTTCCGAAGGCGAGAACCTCGGGTCCTAGTATCGGCGAGAACGAGTCAAATCACCACATCCCCATGTGGCGGCCCATCCAAGCCTTTAAGCATGTTTAATTATCATCACCGATCTTACCACGTCATCCTGCCATACTAGGTTCATTCGTAGCTACGATTCATCAACCGGATGGATCGGAATTCGTCAACTAAGCATGGCTAAGCATATTCGATATAACGGCTCTAGCGATGCACACGAGCTCAAACCTAGTCTTCGTTGGGAGCAGTGGATCAGAGTATTTAGGCTACAAGGATGGTAAATGCAACCCACATAGGATAACTATTCCTGCAGATAAAACATATTGGAAACGCATGCAATATGTAGGAACCAGAAGTAAAAGCATTTCGAAATCATAATGTGAACCAGGGTAGGGCTTGCCTTTGTCCCTGACAACCAATATGGATCTTCGGAGATCACATGCTTGACTTGTTCGTCGATGGACAAGTATTGCTCTGCGTTGTTGTCGATCTTCATCGTCTCGGCACTTGCTCTATCGATCGCGAAGAAGCAAACACCGGAAAGGTAGAACAACAATCAACACATGGCATCGATGCAATGCGCATACAAGTATGATGATATGACATGTTAATTAGGTACTGAAATAACCCTAAGACATCATCAAATTAACTGGGGTTCGACGGGACTAGGGTTAGTAGTTCCGGAGCCCTCAAAGGGGTACAATTAGTTCTTCTAAAACAACTAGGGTTTAAAGTTGTTTATCAATGCATGATTTTGTAACCAAGTTGTAGATCTCATTTTTCTGAAAATTTCGATATATTATACATATTTTTCTGATTTAAAATGAATTACTTATGAATTTTAAAAGATTTAATCATTTTAAATCATTTTCTGAAAATTCGTGGAAATTAATAAAAACCTGACAGACTTGGACCCACATGTCATAGATTTATTCTTTTCTTAAATGTTTTTGAAATTAATAAAAATCTGACAGGGGGCCCCACCTGTCAATGTATTTCTATTTACAGAAATAAAACAAAATGAAAAGAAAAGGGGCGCGGGCCCCACGGGGGTCAACCGCCGGTGGTCAACTCCGGCGCCGGCGACCATAGCGCGGCGGCGCTAGAGGGCGCCCCTGGACGCGCGGATGGGCGCCTCAGATGCGCACGAGCACGGCGAGGCGACTGGTGGCCACACCGTTAGGTGGGGGTGGCCGGAGCCACGCCGGCGATGAGCAGCCGCGGCGGCCGGAGCAGGAGCTCGGCGCGGGGGACGCTATAGGGGGCTAGAGAGCGAGGCGAGAGGTCCTGGAGGACCGGCTGCTTACCAGGAAGCTCGTGGGAGGGTTGCCGAGGCCGGGGGAGCTCCGACGGCGCCGATTCGACGGCGGCCGGTGTCGGGGAAGAACGGCTCGGTGGCGGCGATTGTGGGTGCCCCGGGTCGATTCACTTGACGGGGAGGACGAGGAATACATGGCGAGGACGATGGCGTGGTCGACGGAGCTCGCCGGGGCTCCAAACGGCGGCGATAGCCGGAGGCCGAGCGGCTACTGTGAGCACTACGGTTTCGGCCTCGTGCAAGAAATCGAGGGAGAGGGGAAAAATAGGTTCCTAGGGTTTACGGCGGCGGCGCGGGTCTCCTTATAGACGTCGGCGGGCGGCGGCGAGCATCTCCACGCCCCGGCGACCATCGGGTGGCCGCGCGGGCGACAGCGAGCTCCTTGGCTCCGCGGGGAAGATGGCATTTTTGCCAAAAACCCCCTGGGGTTCGGGGTGGTCTGAGATGGGCTGCTGGTGGGTTGGCCTGCTGGGCTGTGTTGGGCCACGCCAGGGAGAAGGGAGGGATGGGCTGCGCCCAGGAGAGAGAGGGGTGAGGGTTTCTCTCTTTTTTTCCAAAATTTGTTTCTATTTTTGTTTCCAAACTCTTTTTGGTATTTTGAAATAGGTTTGAAACTTCAAACTTTCTAAACTTTCAAAAAATAGTCGGGGAACATCATAGAATAGAATAGATGTTCCACTACTTTTATTTGGTAAACAATTGAGTATTTGAACTCAGAGAGAGAAGGATTCAAACCAACATTAGGGTTTTTTTCCAAAACAATTCATTGATGCAATTTTCTTAGAAACAATATAATGATGCTCATGAAATGATGCACAATCAACCCTAGTTAGGTTTTATTAAAACAAGGATGTTACAACCGATGACCATGCCCCCACCCCAACCAAAGATGAACCCCTATGAAGCACCTCAGGACTTCAGGCAGTACAAAACCCGCAGGGATTTGGACAACGCCCTCGCCTCTCGCCAAGCACCTCAACCGTGAAGAAGAAGAATCCACCCGGAAGAGTAGTATCACCCCAGCACTTAAGTAGGTGTGAGTTGTATCGGGATCCCCTTGTATCGTAGAGCGAATGAATGGTTCTTCAAACCAACGGTGTGTTAGATTTGTAATGTGTGATGTTTGGTATGAATGAAAAAGTGTTGCTGGTTTTTACCCCCTCAACACTACTCAAGTTTTCAAGTTTTGAACTTTTTGAACTTCAATTCAAACCAACCATAGAAATTTCCCTCTTATCTCATCATCTACCTCAATGTTCAGATGGCCCCTCCTGCCCGCAACAACTCCCGTGCCCAGACCAACCAGCTGCACATTGAGCACGCGAAAATGACTGACACCATCAACATCCTTGCAATGGAGCGCAAGGCACTTCGCCATCAGCACGCCAAGAAGGACTATCTCATTGCTCGTCTCCGCGTAAGGATAGCAACCCTGGAGCAGCTCATCCCAATACCCAACCATGCCCCCAGAGACAAATCAACGGTGACTTGCTATGAATGCGGTGTTACTGGTCATTACTCTAGTAAGTGCCCGATGAAAGCCGCCAATACTGCCCCAAGGACCGGAAGCAATGCCGTCCCCGTCGCGAACGAGCAGGACAAGTCCACCATCACTTGTTATGAGTGTGGTGTAGTGGGTCATTACTCCAATAAATGCCCCAAGAAGCTTGCCAAGATGGCCGCCAACACCGCTGCACCTACACAGCAGCAGCGCCATGCCGCCACTAGAAGAAAGTATGCTCCAAACTACCCGAACAACCGCAACGGCCGCTACTACAACATGACGGCCACCGAAGCACAAGAAGCACCTCAGGCCATGCCAAGTATGTCTTCCTGTTAAATCATATCGCCCAATCTCTCTTAGGAACCTAACTTTTCTTAAAATCTCGGGACGAGATTTGTTTAAGGGGAAGGGTTTGTAACACCCCAAATTTCAAAACAAAGAGAAAATAAATTTCCTTTTTCCAAAAATGAGAACCAACAAAAACTTTTCTTATATAGGGTGCTATGCTTAGTGCTCCTACCTATTACTTGTGTTTTTGCCATGATGAGTGTTATTATGCTTATGTGATAAACCCTAAAACCCTAAAGTGATCAAGTGAAGATCACAAACCAAATGAAATTAAAAGAGAAAGAAATCAAATAAGAAAAACCCTAAACCCTAACCTTCTCAAAAATCATTTGGATCTATTTTGAGAAACCTAAATTAAAGAAAAAGCCCTATGTGGGCCTATAGCCTTAATAGGTAAATCTTGAACCCTACCTTTTCTTATTTTGCCAAATAATGGTGAACCACTGCAAAACTTATTAAACCCTAAACCTCATCCATCGTGTCATCAATCTTTGAGAAATAAAATAAAAAGGAAAAATCTTATTTAAGAAAGAGGCATATATGCCTAGGGCTATTTTGTAAAACTTTACCCTAGGCCTTTATACTTTATTTAGAGGAATGGAAAACCTTCTTAAACCTTATCTAGAACTTCTCCAACCCAATCCAAAGTGAAACCAAAGATTGTAAAAAGAAAGTAATAATGCCATAGAGGCGTATGAGAGCAAAATATCAAATTTGTGAAATTGAGGATCTTGAACCTAAGACTTGAAATTGAATGGTGGGATCACTCCTATATACCATTTCAACTCTCAACAACATCAATTGGGTCAAGCCTAGTCAAATTAAAAATCAAATGCCACATATGCATAGAGGCATATGTGACACATATCCATTTTCACCAATTCTTGTCCTATGCACTTCTACCCTAACCAAATGGTGTGAAACCATCTCTGAACCTAATCTAACCCTAAAGTGACCCTCAACCTTGCCCAAGTAAAACAATGGGAACAATTTACAAGTTTAATGAAATTGACATGTCACCTCTCATGTGTTTTGGCTAATTTTACAAATCTTTGAGCTAGACCTTTTGGAATGGTTTCAATGGTTTGAAAATGTTTATAAACTAATAATAATCACATTAGAGTCAAGAAAAGTCAAATCAAATGGAGAGAAATCAAATAGAGAGATAACTCCATTTTCACTCCCATACACATATAGCCAAATTATCAAACCTTGCCCTAGGCCCCAACTTGGTCTCAAAATGGTTGAAACCTTTTATCCCACTCAATCTAACACCAAATAAACCTCACTCGTGTCAAAATGAAGCAAAGAAAAATAAAAGAATAAAAGATAGAAATTCACAAAACCCTCACATATGGCTTATGCCATATTTATAAATTTTGACCCTAGACCATTTTGATCTTCACCATTAGTTGAATAATGTTACTAAACACTTATTACAACTTTTGGAATCAAAGAAACACAATTCAAATCTAATCCAAACTCAAAATTGGCTCACATACAATAATGGTCAAATCTGCCCTGTATATTCTGGTCACTACTTTGAGCCTCTCTATTTCAAGTTTTTCAAACTAAACTTTCCCAACTCTTTGCATGTCATCCAAGTCAACATCAAGGTGAACAACTTCTGTAAAGATCCCCATGCCAACATCATTCTTGATCATGAGCTATGCTCATCCAAAGTTTCCACTTTTTAACTTATTCAAGAATCTCCAACTTAGCCATTTTTGCCAATTATTGAATTCTACATTTCCACCACCACCTCTATTCATCTCTGGTCAAATACAACTTATCTAAGTACACACATTTCAAATTTTTCAACCATGGGAATTAAATCAAATTTGGAGAATATTTGCAAAATCCAAATATGGCACTATTACACACTTTTGGAATAGTGCTCTACCTCAACCCTAACCTACCCCATCTCCACCCTACCTGTCCCCTTGTCCCCTCTACTCATCACACCACCACAGAAACCCTAAAGGAGCAAGCATAGCTTGCATGTACATGGCCATGCCGGCCATGTTCTTCCTCCCCTTCTCCCTTCGACCATCCCTCTGGCCACCTTGTCCTCTGGCTCCACCTCACCTCCCTAGACCTCCCTAGCCATGCCCCTGTCGAGGTGAACGACGACAGTGGCCGGAACTCGCGCGCCCAAATCTCCCCAGGCATGCCGATCACGGCGTGGACACGCCCCAGCGCGCGCCACGGACACCCACAGAGCACGCGTCGCCCCATCCCTCTGCGCCACCCCTGGCCCCCCTCTCTGCACCACGATCCTCGCCGCCGCACCCTGAGTCCGCCTGACACGGTCCCTTGCTCGCGCGAGCCCTGTCGCCGACGACCAGCTCGCCGGATTTCCGCGTCCTTGCCGCCAGACGCCGCCGTCGCGCGCACATACCAGACCGTCCCCCACCTCGCCGTCTAGTCTCCTAGCACCGCCTGGACGCCACCTACCTCGCCCTGCTCCCTCCTACCCCTCTCCATCGCCGGCAACGCCGCGCGCATGTCGCCACCACCACTGCCCCGCAGCACACCCCCGCAACTATAAATAGAGCCGTCCCCGCGCTATCTCCTCCGCAGCAAAGTTCCTCCCCTCCTCTCCCTGATCCTCCTCGACCTCTTCTCCTCTTTGATTAGCCACCGGAGCCGCCCAATCGAACGCCGGAGCCCGCGGCGGACCTGAGATCGCCGCCGTCGATTTAGGCCACCATTCGAGCCGTCGTCTGCGCCATCTGCTTCCTCGTCATCGACAACGCCGTCCTGCGCCGCCGCTGACCCTCGCCGGAGTCCCAGCTCGCCGCCGACCCCCTTCCTCCGCCGTGGCAGCAAGCCCTCCCCTCGACGGAGACGACGCGCCTCGACCGCACGATCTCCCTCTAATCCTACGGCCCGCACCATCCCGTACCGTTTCGGTAAGCGTCACCCGCTGACGAGTGGGGCCTGTTGTCAGCTGGCCCGCTGCGCGCTGGACGCACTGCTGGGCCGGCCCAACTCTTCCTCCCTGGCATTTTAAATCTTTCGGCCCAGATTATTTTCCCGCCTAGCCCATCTAGCCAAATTCAATTAATTCAATTCAAATTTTTACAATACTGAACCCCACTTTGAAATTGAATAGTTTCAAATCTACTGAACCAAAATTGATGAATTTTATATATTTGGAAAGCTAGTGAAATTATCTATCAAATGCCACTGGTCCCATCTCAAAATTATGTGTAGAATTAATCTGACAAAAAGAACAAGACAGGGACTTTTCTGCCTTAGAATAATTCTTAAAAATCCACCAAAAAAGATATTGAGTCAATTCCAACTCCAATAACTCACATTTGACTTACCCTAATTGTTTATGCAAGAAAATGGTGTGGTCACTTTGCATGATCATGCCCTAGTTTAAGTAGTGGATAATATGGCTAGTTTAACTAGTTGATATTGTCCAAAACTATTAAGTAATTCATATGAAGTCTTATACTTCATTTAAAACTTTGTCTCAAATGAATTCATGTGAAGTTTGGACCCCTGGTCTCAAACTCTCTTATATGAATTATTTGAGATTTAAATCATATGTAGTGATACTAAATGATATGAGATGATCCACCTCATTTAAATCAATTTCTCAAATGATGATGATGAATGGTTGACTTGGGTCAACCTGATTTCATGTATGATTGTTTGAGAAATTAAATCTTAAGAATATTTCAAAGAGAGAAAAGTATTTCTCAAGCACCATATGGAAATTATCATTTACATATGTAAGGAGAGGAAATTATTTTCCTCAAGCAACACAACCCATGCACCCCAATTATAGTCATTGTGTGAATAGAATAGTTGGTGTAAATACAAGTAATGTTTAGAATAGCCAATGAATTGTTGATGATGTTAAATCACCTCAATGGTAGTTGTTCACTTATTTACAACTATGTGTTAAATCATATGAGGGGTTTTCCTCTCATTTAAATCTTGTTCTCAAGTAATTCAACATGAGGTAGTGACCATGGTCTATATAATGTCATATTGAGTTATTTGGTGAAATTAAACCACTACCATGTTAGTATTAAATTGCATGAGGTATAGAACCTCCTTTAAATCATTTTCTCAGATGATAAGTATGAAGAGGTTGACTTTGGTCAACCTAGGTCATATATTATTCATAAGAGAAATTAAATCTTAATAAGATAATGAGAGGAAATTATTTCTCTGAGTAATTAAAAGTAACACCTAAGTTAGTATGAGAGGAAATTATTTTTATTAAATAAAAAAAAAACACATTCACCAACTTAATAGTAAGGTGTGATGCTAGTTTAGGTTGTGTAAAGCTTGTGTGTGCTTAGTTTAGTATGTAAGTTTGGTATGATGATTGTGTACCCCGCATTCGTATTTTAGACGCTAGTACCGGAGACTATCAGGAGGAGGAGGACTTCTACAAAGAGGAAGGAGAAGAGAACTTGGACCCCCACTTCAACCAAGGCAAGCCAATACTAATGCAAGCTAATATTCTTGCAAAGTGCAAAGCCCCTTGGGGCAAGGCACCATGTTTCTTACCTTTTCTTATATGAACCCATCCCAAGTTTACTTTACAAGTTTTTACTTGTTTTCTAAATAAGTTGCTTTTATAGTTAACTTTGGTCAAAGTAAAGAAGTTTACTAGATTAGTAAAGTTAGTCTTCCTCAAGCAAGGCAAGATAATACTCTTCCAAAGTGCAAAGCTCACCATGAGCAAGCCATTACCCCATTTACTTTATGCTTATGATCCTATTTCCCAGTTTTACTTTACAAGCTTTATTTACTTTTGTTTTATCAAAGTACTTTTTGATTCATGATTCACTTGGTTAGTATTGGATTAGTACCAGAGTATCAAAGTTAGCCTAGAAGCAAAGCAAAATACTTAGCACCCCTCACACATAGATGCTAGTGCTAAATTGGAAGTGACTACTCTAGTTGGGAACTTGTGAAATAAAAGGACTTTGAAAACCTTGGAATGATGAGTCATTCTATTGAAAGATTTTGAAGGTGAATATGACTCGGTGAATGACTTGGTGAATTTTACAAAAACACTGATGGTTGGGTTCGGATGCGATACCATTCCAATTTAACAAGTACCCCCACAATACCTGAATATGGGTAGGGCTTAACCGGAAGTTTGTGTGTCTTAGTATGGGTTCCCTCTAAACAAGCGTCATCGGGGTTATGCCGAAAGCTGCCTCTACCACAACAACTAAGATGATAAGATATGATGCGAAATGAGGTGAATGTCCGGCCCAAGCCCTGTGCAGTTCCCAGGCTGACTGTCTGTCTTCACTGGGAGGCCAAGCTCATGGGGAGAGGTGCCTATACTAGGGTATGTAAATGAAAGGTTATGATTGGTAGTTCGCGTACTGCGTACGATAAATCCGGGCCAGTTACCCCGGACGAGCTATTGCAATTGTTGTGGCACAAGTGTACAACCTCTGCAGAGTTAAACCTATTCGAATAGCCGCGTCCTTGGTTATGGACAGTTGGAAAGTCCATACTGTTCCGTCATCAGAAATTTTCGAAAACTATGAATGGTGAAGGGTGACTTATGATTTTGAACTTGAAAGGAGACCTTGACTTGGAATCACAACAGAGTTGTTGGAATGACACTAATGTTCCCACTTGAGTTAGTTAGCACAGAAAGAGTTGTTTACAAAAATGTTTGTGAACTAAAATTGGCTTTATGCAAAATAAACTAGAGCTTAGCACCCCCTTACTAGAATTGTTAGCACTTACATTAGTATTTAGTTTGCGAGTACTTTAAAGTACTCACGGCTGTGTCCCTGGCTATTCAAATGGCCAGACTGTGAAGCAGAACGGCAGTATGAAGAGGAAGACCAGCAGGACGCCCACGACAACTAGGACTACTCCTGACGTCAAGCGTTGGCCTGTGGACTAGAGAGTCCCTTATCTTTACGCTTCCGCTATGAAACTATGAACTTTGTGTGTGTTGATCAATAGATCAACTATTTGTGTAATATTGGATCAGGTGATCCCTATTTGTAAGACGACTATGGTATGTAATGAATGATGACTTATGATATTCAACTGTTATGTCTCGCAACAACAATATTCCTGGGATTGCGATGTATGGCATAACAGGCATTTGGACTTAAAAATCCGGGTGTTGACAGTAATCACGACCTTAAATGCTCTTCCGTTACTGGAATGAAGAAAAATGGCTTGCAAGAGCCGAGGAGTTGTTGCTGGTAAGGCTGGTCATAGTGGTAAGTATCATGTAGTAGTATTATGCATATGATACTTGTGTATGATACTATCTCTATAGTGGTTAGTATCATGAAGTAGTATCATAGTCATGATATATTTATTGCTTTTTAGAATCTCAATGCAAATTTGTGCACAAGATTTGTTTGGCATTAACTTTTCTCGTGACATGCGCTATGATACAGTATCTACCTATGTTACTCTAATCTCCTCTCTTCTCCTTAATTAACTGCCACATCAGCATTTTTGTGGGACCAATGTGCATGATACTAGCTATGATACTAGCACTATGGCTAGCCTAAACGAATAGAAAGACAATCAGAAAAAAGCACCGTAATGAAAAGAAAAAATCAGAGGTGGCATCCCGCATTAGTAGTAATGCACCCACTAGGCCATTTATGTCCTTGAGAATAAAATAGAACTTGTACGCCCTCACATCTATGGAGAAGGTAATCGAGTGGGAGATGAAATAAACAAAACCAGTGGAAGTGCATGAGTCTTGATGACTTAAAAAAGAGTTAGACACATGATGATGTGGCAACTTAGTGGACACATGTAGAACTTGTACGCCCTCACATCTATGGAGAAGGTAATCGAGTGGGAGATGAAAAAAACAAAACCAGTGGAAGTGCATGAGTCTTGATGATTTAAAAAAGAGTTAGACACATGATGATGTGGCAACTTAGTGGACACATGCTGATGTGGCATAGCTGCATGTCAAGAGAAATACATTAGTGGGGATGAACTTCTTAGTTATATAAGATTCTATGACAAGCATATTATACTAAGAATGACAATTATGCTCTCAAGAGGGTGCTCAAAGAAAGGATGGTGACTCAACATAAAAGTAACAGATTGACCCTTCGCAGAGAGAAGCAGGGATTAACATGTGCTAGAGCTTTTCATTTTTAAAACAGGAGTAAAATTGTTTTGAGAAGTGTTTGTTGTTGTCAACGAATGGTAGTGGGCACTCTAACTACCTCGTCAACCAGACTTTCAAGAGCGGCTCCCATGAAGGACATTATCTCTACCAGCAAGGTAAATCATCTCTCTTCTCTTTTGTTTACACATGTATTTTAGTTTCATTATGGATGACACTCCCCCCAACCTTTGCTTACACAAGCCATGGATAACCGAATCCTCGGGTGCCTTCCAACATTCACATACCATGGAGGAGTGTCTATTTGCAAATTAAGTTGCTTACTGATGAATCAGGGCAAAACATGTGAAGAGAATTATTGATGAAAGCTAATTAATTGGGGCTGGGCACCCCGTTGCCAACTCTTTTTGCAAAATTATTGGATAAGCGGATGTGCCACTAGTCCATTGGTGAAAGTCTGTCAGGAGTAAATGACAAGTTTGAAAGATAAAACACCACATACTTCCTCATGAGCTATAAAACATTGACACAAATTGAGAAGTACTTTGAAGGTTTTTAAAGGTAGCACGTGAAAATTTACTTGGAATGGTTTGAGATGCCATGCATAGGTATTTATGGTGGACACTTTGGAATAACTTGGGTTTCAGGGGTTTGGAAGCACGAGCAGCATTCCCGCTCAGTACAAGTGAAGGCTAGCAATAGACTGGGAAGCGACAATCAAGAGAGCAAT
Source organism: Lolium rigidum (assembly GCF_022539505.1). Lineage (NCBI taxonomy): Eukaryota > Viridiplantae > Streptophyta > Magnoliopsida > Poales > Poaceae > Lolium > Lolium rigidum. The sequence goes on along the minus strand of NW_025901052.1, from coordinate 6,740 downwards.
AACTGTCATAATCATGCTTGCGACAAAATAAATTAACGGAGGCATAAAAGTGATACAAGAACTCTGAAGCAAAGTAAATCATCGAGGCTTAATTGACTTTTGTTTTTCAGTCATATGCATGCGTGAGCATGTGCCAAGTCAATTCAAATGAATTATTCAGAGGAGGATATCACAATGTCATACCTATCTATGAATAAAACAATGCAAGCAAATATTTATGACATGCTACTCATTATTAATAATTGGAGCTAAACATGAAAGATCATGAACTAGTAGAATTTCATTAAATGACATATACTTCACATGAACCAACTAAGCATGCTCACATGGATGAGTATATGTACAAAAATGAAAATAAATAGAGTTCATACCAGCCTCTCACCACAGTCGAGTTGTCGTAGATCGTCATTATTGCCTTTCACTTGTGTAGCTTGAATAATATGAAATGAAAACCAAGCTCCAACCACCGGAGATCGCTGAACTCCATAATAAACTTTACAAAACCGAAGAAGAACAACAAATATTTTTGGTGTTTTCGAATTGGAAACAAGAACAAAAGGAAACAGGCAAACAAAGCAAAATCTTTTTGGATTTTCTCGTAGCAAACCAACGATAGTAAATAAACCAAAATAAACAAATGGTGAAGAGAAACAACATAAATATTTTTGGTCTTTTTGTGTTTTAGGAAAGAAACAAAGCAAAAAACAAGAGAATGAAAACTAAAAGAGTCACATAAACACAAAGTAGCAGAAATCCCTCAAACTTGACAGCAGTACAGTAATCATTTTTTTCGAAAATCTTCCGCTGTTCAACTCGAAAAGTGCTCAACTAATGAAAGTTAGATAATAACCTGGGGAACATGCACAAAAATTGGCTTCTCAAAATAACGTTCTGGCTATTTTTAGGAATTTTTTTAGTACCAGTCCAGAATCTGTTTTTTACACAGCACTTCTCCAAATATCATCGTCCTCATATTAGAGGCAACTATTAGAACCGAAACAAGTATGTACAAATATCCGGAAATTCTAATATGCAATGAATGAGTGATGCCGACATACCTCCCCCCAAGCTTAGGCTTTTGGCCTAAGTGGAGATCAATCCCACGGTGCCCATGAGGTGGCACCTCCGTAGTAAGATGAAGAAGGATCATGTCCTTGGTACGTGCTGGAAGACGCACCAGGATACGTGACCGTGTACCCGTCGGAGGGCTCGGCGTCCTCGGAGTCATGCTGCTGGTGGAAACCACGTATCCTCAGCTGCTCATCCACCTCCTCCTTGGAGCGTGACCACGGCTTCCTGCGAACACTGAACAAATCGGTCTGCGGCAAAAGGATTTCCCTCTCATCCCCGTCAATAAACAACATTCTATAGACAATATTTTCTAAATTAGGGTTAGTTGTAACAAATTGGTGACTCTTCATAGCAGCAATATCAAGCTTAATAGGAGTTAGTTTCTCATCACTAGGATCAATAGAAAAACCTAGATACGCAACAATACGTGAGGCAATAATTCCTCCATAAATAGGTCCCTTACTATCTAAGCGACGAGCAATAAGAGCACCAAGATGATAAGGTGTACTTCCAAGTAAGTGCAGCAACCAGAAAAACAAGATGATAACTAGAAATGTTGCTAGTGTTCTCCCTACCAAGAATGCTAGTAGCAAGATAGTAAGTGAAATATCTAATGGCAGGGAGTTGAATGTTCCTTATCTTGCCGCGTTGAATGGTGCGGCTATCATCGTTGGTAACTTCTCGATAGAGTTCCGTCAAAGCTTTGGGGCGGTTCTCGATCTTCTTCGGTGTACCTATAGGAGTAATATCCAATGCAGCACAAAAATCCTTCAACTTCATAGTAATAGGGATGTCATAAATCCTAAATTTAACTGATGGTGTGAAGGGTGAGTTGCTGAATTTAAAGCTTTCAACAAAGATTTTAGTTAGCCAGTAAAATTGATCACTCTCATCTTCCATATAGGTAGATAAGCCCACATTATTGATGAGAAACAAGAAATCATCAAGTAGCCCTGCATTACGTAAAAAGTCAAAGCATGGAAAGGATGAAGCGTTAGGAACCCCATTATCCTCTTCAGCTTCAAAGCTAGGTGCAATGACATCCTCATCATAGGATCACCTGACTCGAGTGGCTTCCCTTGAAGGCCTTGCCGCTCTTGTCGTATCCCTCTCGAACACTTCTCCAAAGGTGTGGTTATGCATTTTCCTTTTCTGAAATTTTTCAACAATCATTATAAAAGTTGATTTTGAGACATATAAATGAGGGAAACTACTATAGGAACTTGGTAGAGTACTGATGTCTACACACGCTTCTATTCCTGTAGACAGTGTTGGGCCTCCAAGAGCAGAGGTTTGTAGAACAGCAGCAAGTTTCCCTTAAGTGAATCACCCAAGGTTTATCGAACTCAGGGAGGTAGAGTCAAAGATATCCCTCTCAAGCAACCCTGCAATTACGATACAAGAAGTCTCTTGTGTCCCCAACACACCTAATACACTTGTCAGATGTATAGGTGCACTAGTTCGGCGAAGAGATAGTGAAATACAAGTGATATGGATGAATATGAGTGGTAATAACAATCTGAATAAAATATGGCAGCAAGTAAACATGCAGTAGAACAGTAAATAAACGGTGTTTCGATATTCGGAAACAAGGCCTAGGGATCATACTTTCACTAGTGGACTCTCAACATTGATCACATAACTGAATAAACAAATACTACTTTCTCTACACTCTCTTGTTGGATGACAAACACCATTCATTGTGTAGGGATACAAGAGCTCCCTCAAGCCGGAGTTAACAAGCTCCACAACATTCGGTATTCATATTTAAGTAACCTTAGAGTGCATAATAGACCATTGCAGTTATACCAAGTACTAACATAGCATGCACACTGTCACCGTCAGGCTATGAAAGGGGGAATAGATCGCATCAATACTATCATAGTAATAATTAACTTCATAATCTACAAGGGATCACAATCATAACCTACGCCAAGTACTACATGATGCACACACTGTCAACATTACATCATGGAGGAGGAATAGAATACTTTAATAACATCACTAGAGTAGCACATAGATGATATTCAACTAGATCACAAAGCTCATGATCACATAAAGATCACATGAGAGAGAGAGAGATGAACCACATAGCTACGGTAGAGCCCTCAGCCTCGGGGGAGAACTACTCCCTCCTCATCATAGGAGACAACAGCGTCGATGAAGATGGCGGTGGTGTCGATGGAGATGCCTTCCGGGGGCAATTCCCCGTCCGGCGGCGTGACGGAACAGAGACTTCTGTCCCCCGAATCTTGGCTTCGCGATGGCGGCAGCTCTGGAACTTTTCTCGTATCGTGGCTTATTGTTATAGGGTTTTCGGGACGGAGGCTTTATATAGGCGGAAGGGCAGCCTCGGGGGAGTCCTGGTGCAACCACACCATAGGGGGGCGCCCCCCCCCTTGGCCGCGCCGCCTTGTGGGGTGAGCCCCCTGGCTCCCCTCTGGCCCCTCTTCGGTGCTCTGGAAGCTTCCGGGAAAAATAAGATACTGGGCGTTGATTTCGTCCAATTCTGAGAATATTTCCTTTGTAGGATTTCTGAAACCAAAAACAGCAGAAAACGGAAACTGGCACTTCGGCATCTCGTTAATAGGTTAGTTCCGGAAAATGCATCAAAACGATATAAAGTGTGAACAAAACATGTAGGTATTGTCATAAAACTAGCATGGAACATCAGAAATTATAGATATGTTGGAGACGTATCAATCATCCCCAAGCTTAGTTCCTACTCGCCCTCGAGTAGGTAATCGATAACAAGAATAATTTCTGAAGTGACATGCTACTTACATAATCTTGATCATACTATTGCAAAGCATATGAGATGAATGAAGTGATTCAAAGCAATGGTAAAGATAATGACTAAACAACTGAATCATATAGAAAAGACTTTTCATGAATAGTACTTTCAAGACAAGCATCAATAAGTCTTGCATAAGAGTTAACTCATAAAGCAATAGATTCTTAGTAGAAAGCTTTGAAGCAACACAAAGGAAGATATAAGTTTCAGAAGTTGCTTTCAACTTCAACATGTATATCTCATGGATAATTGTCAACACAAAGTAATATAACAAGTGCAATAGGTAAACATGTAAGAATCAATGCACACAGTTTACACAAGTGTTTGCTTCTAAGATAGAAAGAAGTAGGTAAACTGACTCAACAATAAAATAGAAGAATGGCCCTTCGCAGAGGGAAGCATGGATTACTATTTTTGTGCTAGAGCTTTTCATTTTGAAAACATAGAAATAATTTTGTCAATGGTAGTAATAAATCATATGTGTTATGTATAAGATATCCTATAAGTTGCAAGCCTCATGCATAGATTACCAATAGTGCTCGCACCTCGTCCTAATTAGCTTGGATTTACATGGATTTTCATTGCATAACATATGTTTCAACCAAGTGTCACAAAGGGGTACCTCTATGCCGCCTGTACAAAGGTCTAAGGAGAAAGTTCGCATTGGATTTCTCGCTTTTGATTATTCTCAAATTAGACATCCATACCGGGACAACATAGACAACAGGTAATGGACTCAATGCATAAGCATTCAACAACAGATAATATACTCATAAGAGATTGAGGATTAATGTCCAAACTGAAACTTCCACCATGATTCATGGCTTTAGTTAGCGGCCCAATGTTCTTCTCTAACAATATGCATACTCAAACCATTTGATCATGATAAATCACCCTTACTTCAGACAAGACGAACATGCATAGCAACTCACATGATATTCAACAAAGGTGTAATAGTTGATGGCGTCCCCAGAAGCATGGTTACCGCTCAACAAGCAACTTATTAGAAATAAGATACATAGCTACATATTCTTCACCACAATAGTTTTTAAGGCTATTTTCCCATGAGCTATATATTGTAAAGACAAAGAATAGAATTTTAAAGGTAGCACTCAAGTAATTTACTTTGGAATGGCACAGAAATACCATGTAGTAGGTAGGTATGGTGGACACAAATGTCATGGTTTTTGGCTCAAGGATTTGGATGCACGAGAAGTAATCCCTCTCAATACAAGGCTTAGGCTAGCAAGGTTGTTTGAAGCAAACTCAAGTATAAAACGGTACAGCAAAACTTACATAAGAACATATTGCAAGCATTATAAGACTCTACATCGTCTTCCTTGTTGTTCAAACACCTTAACTAGAAAATATCTAGACTCTAGAGAGACCAATCATGCAAACCAAATTTTAACAAGCTCTATGTAGTTCTTCATTAATAGGTGCAAAGTACATGATGCAAGAGCTTAAACATGATCTATATGAGCACAACAATTGCCAAGTATCAAATTATTCAAGACATTATACCAATTACCACATGAAGCATTTTCTGTTTCCAACCATATAACAATGAACGAAGCAGTTTCAACCTTCGCCATGAACATTAAGAGTAAAGCTAAGAACACAAGTGTTCAAATGAAAAAGCGGAGCGTGTCTCTCTCCCACACAAGAATGAATTTATTCAGAGAATAAAAATAACAAAACGAAAATAAAAGCACACAAACGCTCCAAGTAAAGCACATAAGATGTGACGGAATAAAAATATAGTTTCACTAGAGGTGACCTGATAAGTTGTCGATGAAGAAGGGGATGCCTTGGGCATCCTGATACGTCCCAAACGTATCTATAATTTCTTATGTTCCATGCTACTTTTATGATGATACTCACATGTTTTATACACATTATATGTCATTATTATGCATTTTCCAGGCACTAACCTATTGACGAGATGCCGAAGAGCCGATTCTGTTTTCTCGTTGTTTTTGGTTTCAGAAATCCTAGTAAGGAAATATTCTCAGAATTGGACGAAATCAACGCCCAGGGTCCTATTTTTGCACGAAGCTTCCAGAAGATCGGAGGGGAGATGAAGTGGGGCCACGAGGCGCCGCCACAACAGGGCGGCGCGGCCCAGGTGCTGGCCGCGCGGCCCTGGCGTGTGGGGCCCTCGTGTGGCCCCCTGACCTGCCCTTCCGCCTACTTAAAGCCTCCGTCACGAAACCCCCGAGCACCGAGAGCCACGATACGGAAAACCTTCCGGAGACGCCGCCGCCGCCAATCCCATCTCGGGGGATTCAGGAGATCGCCTCCGGCACCCTGCCTGGAGAGGGGAATCATCTCCCGGAGGTCTCTTCATCGCCATGATCGCCTCCGGATCGATGTGTGAGTAGTTCACCCCTGGACTATGGGTCCATAGCAGTAGCTAGATGGTCGTCTTCTCCTCATTGTGCTATCATGTTAGATCTTGTGAGCTGCCTATCATGATCAAGATCATCTATGTGGTAATCCTTCATGTTGTGTTTGTTGGGATCCGATGAATATTGAATACTATGTCAAGTTGATTATCAATCTATCATATATGTTATTTATGTTCTTGCATGCTCTCTGTTGCTAGTAGAGGCTCGGCCAAGTTGATACTTGTGACTCCAAGAGGGAGTATTTATGCTCGATAGTGGGTTCATGCCTCCATTAAATCTGGGACGAGTGACGAAAGTTCTAAGGTTGTGGATGTGCTGTTGCCACTAGGGATAAAACATCGATGCTTTGTCTAAGGATATTTGTGTTGATTACATTACGCACCATACTTAATGCAATTGTCTCGTTGTTTACAACTTAATACTCGGAGGGGTTCGGATGATAACATGAAGGTGGACTTTTTAGG
>NW_025901051.1:0-31316 GCF_022539505.1 Lolium rigidum | reverse complement strand
TCATCGTATTGTGTTACTGACATTAATGGATCGTTACTCATTCAACATAGCAGCAAAGAAGCAATGCGAATAAAAGGCAGCCTGTCAACAAACAGGTAACAGCCTGCAAAGATGGATTTTCATTAGCGTCATCGCTCAAATGAAATGCTCACTGAATGAAAGCCAGCGCGTATGCCCGAGATCACCACGTACTGGCATAATTTTCGAGTTACCTTTGCCTTATTCCGCATACTCGCGATAAAGCAAAGAATCGCCAGGTTCAGTCTAGTATTTGCTATTATCAAAAGATTCTTTATTGTTAATAACAAAATATAAAATCCAAGATATGGAGATGTTGCAGTAGTAACAATTTCAAGACACAACATAAACAAAGCACTGGCAATATATTACTGTTATGTTCTTTAGCCATTAAGATGGGTCAAGAATGATGCATCAAGAAGAAACAAAGAGCTGGAAGCAAAATATATTATCAAGAGCAATTAAAACACATTTGCCCAATGTTTCCTATGCATAGGAATCAAACAGTTCATGAAGATAAAGTGACGCCACAGAAGACAAAACAGAAGTATGCTCGAACTCCTCACATGATATAGAGAGGCATTTTGCAATCATTTGTGGTGTTTCTTTTACAACTACATATTTTCTCTCTCACACACCAGTCAACATGAGCAAACTCAGCAATATAACCATCACGATAAAGCACTTATCATGAGACTTCATGCACTAAAATACTACATCCAGCATAGTAATCACTATTAATTGTAGTAGGAAGCAAATTGGAACAAAGTATTATCATTATTACTCATCAAGTGTAGGAGGCATAGTATAATCACAACAAAATTGCTCCCGCCATATGTAGGTTGTACCGACACACTAATATAATCATCATAAATAGGAGGCGCTTATCATCGCACCTTCAATGCTGGGGGACTAAAGCATCACAGTGGCCCAAGCCTTCCTCAAGTCTGGACTTTCTATATCGCTGTCATCAATGGTGAATTAAAAGCGCTTCATACTAATATTACTAGTCAGATGCAAAGAAAGCATTTCATAGGCTGTTTCACTCTTCGCATCAAACATCCATGTTTTAATCAAGAAATAGAATAGAGAGTCACGCCGTCTATTCATGCCAAATACGTAAACAGCAGAACAATAAGATGCAATTATCAGATCTCAAGGAAATAGCTTTCGACAGCACACATAGCTACTGCTTGAAAATACTTAACTCGACCGCAGGAACGAGCCTTTGCCTTTCTCACAGGGGTACGGGCCAGGGCGCTTGATGTCTCACGGCTTCTCCTCCTGTAAACGCAGCCGGGCTCCAGCAGGCTTGTAGAACAGCCGCCAGCCTCTTTCAAGGGACACTGTCATTGCACTCGTGAGCAAGACGTCAAAGATAACTCCTCTCACGCACCCTCACGAACGCAGCAAGAAGTTCTGGTGTCCCCACCACACTACCAGTGCTAGTTCGGGCTTAAGAGATAAAGTGAAAGAGCAGCCGGCGCATGGGCAGTAGGCTACCGGCGCCGCAGGAGTGCCATGCAACGCTGGCGCGCGGATGTTGCAGCCGATAACGCTGAAGACAGCAAGTAACGCCAGTCAGCAGGTAACGCCAGCCGTTAGGAACAAGCACAAGACGCCACCGCCAGCTATTCAGATACATAGGCCTAGATTAACACTACTGGCGCGACTCAACATCTGACACATTGGTCGTAATAGATCAAATGCATACTCACACTTTGCCGGGATGATTGATATCCGCTTAGGATTGCACGGCCCCTCAATGCCGATGTTAACAAGCTCCACTACACGCTTCATGTTTGGCACCTTTATGCAAGATAGGATCAACAGCTTACTAAACTGTACTAGCGTTAGAGCTGTGACACACGTCATTCATGCATATAGGGAGGATATAGACTCACATCAATATTATCATAGCAATAGGTTAACTCGCATAATCTACAAGAGATCATGATCATACGGAAGAGCCGGCATATCACGCACACACGTCACCTTGCAATACGCGGCAGAGGAATAAAACTACTTTTAATAACATCACTAGAGCATAGTAAATTGCGAGATAAAATTGTTGCATATCGTAAACATGATTAAGAAATAAGCACTCAATCGTACACTGCCCAGCCGAATAAGCAGACTGCGTGAATCTAGATTGCACTACGGCATATAGATCGCCACGCGAGTCGGAGATATCGCATAAGTAAAACTCACTGACTACATAATGACATCTAGACATAGCTTATCATCACATGAATCCGGTAGTCGATGAGATTGTTGACACGAAGATGAGATGAATGGAAGTCGATGGAGAATTACTTTCTCGGAGATGAATGGCTGCTGGATGATAGCGCAACATATCAAGCACAGCTTCGAGGCGACTTTCGCCTGTATCTGGCTTTGCCGAGCGATGAAGCGCCGAGGGCAGCCAGGCTCGTTGGTTTTTCGATTCAGAGATAGAAGTGAGAGTGAAAAATAAATTCATTACGCGCGCCAGTATGGTGGCGGGTCCGTGCCCCTTCCGGTCTCCGTGTGTCCCGGATTCCGGACTTAAGATCTTTATTTCTTCCGATTCCGAGAATATTGCATTAGATTTTCGGACCAGTCAAAGAAGAGATCGGCATCGCTATCTTGTTAATGGGTTAGTTCAGAAAATGACGGCGGTGCATAGATAACATTTGCTGGAACACAAATTATCGATACGCTGGCGACGAGTCACGCCATCATCAGCGTACAATTAGGTATGTCGCCCTCCTCTGCCCTCATTACAGTGTAAATCCTCAAGTGCTGGCAACTAGTCTTCGAACAAGACTTAAACCAAAACCTTCCATAGGGACAAAATCTGCCCAAAGGGGAATCCCACAAGGCTGACTCCTGTGTGGGCTGTCGGCCACACAGCGGTCCACCTGACTCCTCCCCAGGCTGGTCGTGGCCATGAAGGTGGAGTCCTCAGGACTCATTTTCATTGCGATTTTTCTCGACTTTTCTAGTCCTCTAGAACCTTCCATAGACGCATCATTAAACTTGAATATGACTCATATACGAATCTTATCGAACATTCTAACTCCTCATGATACCGATCTCACGGCACTAACAAAACTTCAAACTCCATTCCATACCCACATCTGTTTCAACGACATCAAACCTTGCGTCATCTTGCTGGCATCCAGTGCAGACATGGTTGATCTTCTTCCACTGGTTACGATACTGAGACTACGCTCGATAGATTAACGATGACTTAGTGATCGATTGACCATTACACACGATTTTCAATCACGCCGATATTTTCAATCGAGGTTTGATCATTCTAGATTTTCTACTCAAAGCCAATCCTTCTCGACAGCAGCCTTCTTATTACGCGATATGTCATTCTATGAACCATTCATGTTTCGCAGTTGTTTCAGATCATTAATCGGTAGGCCCGCAAAGGGTTTGTTTGACCGGCCACGATGCAAATCCCATCGCTGGATCCATACGTTCGCCGAGCACGACTCACCTTTGCACATCATTTATGCACTGGCGCTTGACGTATCAGTATTTTCCGGGCTGCGATTTCCATGATTCACGGTCGAAGCGACTAGGTAATTATGTATTGAAAGCTTGAGTAAATGAATTTACGACGCGGAATCTTATGCTACGCACTGCGTGTTCATTACATCATTATCAATGACATAACCTTGTTATTACTGGTCTGTCGCTCAGACATGAAACGATGATCATCTACTGGGGTTAAAGATACAAGAGAAGCACACCCTTGTTGTTTACATAACACATGTAGTCAATGTCGGGCTAATACTCATAAGAGCGGTATGCAAACATGTCATAAACACAAAGATATATTATGGGTCAACCATTTTACATGCCCTCCGGGCATATCTTCAATAGTTCTCACACCTTTGGTACTCTCAGAGTCAATACCTAGTTTACATTTGTAAACATACTAGCCTTTCAAGTGCTCATCATGTTTTGCTCACATGAGAGGTTTTGGGCCACAGCATATTTTTTGCACATTGCGTCTTCAACGCATCACTATTTTCCGCGAGTCGGAGAGCTAAAGCCGATGTTTGATATCGCCGTCTGAATATGTCATTGTCACACACAGGCTTCAGTTTCACACGGAACCACAAAGTTTTCAAAGAATTTCTGACTTAACATCTCAAATATTGTCAAAACAATGACATACTCGCGTCACAATACGAACTGGTCGCCCGGACCCGAGTTGTGCTGTTTTAAACAATATTTAGCTCTACTTCTGGAGATTGAAATTTGTTTTTATATGTGACCAAATATACAAGATTATGACTGATTTAACAATATACTCTAGCAAAACTAGATATATATATATAGTATATAAAAAATATAAAATATACACTTTAGTTTTTCTTAGTAATCAATATATTTTAATATCTGATCAATCATAATAATTATTTTGCAGACACCATGAAGACTTATTATGACATCGACAGGCATATTGGCTCGTGATTTATAATCACCATGTGCTTATTATTGAGTGTCGATACACTCAAGTCTATTAGCCCTTTCAGACAAGAACATTTCTTAATATTTCTTATATTGAACTACTTCAATATTCATTCTATGCAATTTCGACTTAAACTTACATGTGCTCAATCTATTCATAGATCTTGACATTCAACATGTTTTAGTCCATTTCATTGAAGTTACTAATGAAACCTTTAATCAAGCATAATTACATCATTTATAACCTTACTGAGTATGTCATCTGGCTACTAAAGTATTATAGCTCAATATTTACCTCATTTTCTGTAAATGCAGTATCTTCATCAGCTTTCTTGATGAAATCAAAAACTTTGACTACTTCATCCCATGAAGACTCAACCGCGATACTTCATCCACCCGGAAGCCGCATACTATCTATACTACTTTAATTAGCAAAAACAATTGGCCGTATTCAGAATACCTTACTACACAATTTGCAAGGCTGTATTTGCCATTCTGCTAGCTATATTCATAAAAGAAATATGTAGTGATTACTAGAATAATCCACATAGATTATGTTATTAAATATTTTAAGACGGTCCTTTCAAAGTCGAGCTATTTTATGATATCATTCAGTTCATCACTTTATAGACTATTTACTCGTGCACTATCTATCTTGATTTTCATGGATATGCGCGTAATCTGAAATGTGTCTTGTCTCTCTTTTGTATGTGTAGTTGGTTTATCACAATTAAAAACATTTGTTCACAAATCATTTATTTGATCACGCAACCATACTACAAGGCTCAATAGGTACTTGATCTTCCAGCAAACATTTGTAGTCACTGGAGCGATCGCCGATTATTTCCGAATATTTCATGCTGCGTTATCGATCATTATGCTCGTTCATAAACCTATCGTTTTCATTAATCCCTTACTGCCAGAAACAGTTTCTGAAATAAGTAACATTAACAAACATTCTTTGTCTTACCATAAGGAAAGATTCACTGTGGGGATAACACCTGTTAACATTCATCTGAGCTGGTTGTAAATCCTTAGTTATTTATACCAAATTTTAAGAAAGATTATTAGGTTTATACTCATGCTACACTAGTATGGTGAAAACATTAACGGACATGATGATGTTTCATTCGTAAAGCGGTAGTCTTCTAAATATAATCCACAAAATATATTATATCAATATTTTATTCATCGTTGATTCAACAGTTTACCTTCGGATTAATACCACTATGATACCAAGAAACGTGAGTTGTAGAATTGTCTCATAACTCCTTTCTTAGATGCCTGTGCTACTGTAATTCAAATATCTATGATTGGATCATAGTGGAAATATTTGAATTACGAGTTTTAGCGAACATCTAAGAGAGTTATGAAGTTGTTCTACAACTCACGTTTCTTGGGGTATCATAGTGGTGATGAGTATCCGAGAGATGTATCCAAACCTTGTTGGATCAACGATGAGATAAAATATTGATGCCATTATATTTTTGTGGATTATGCTTTAGAGACTACCGCTTTTTACACTGAATAGAGCATCATCATGATCCGTTGAAATGACACCATACTAGTTGTAGCATGGGTATAAACCCTAATAGTCTTTTCTTAAAATTTGGTATAAGTAACTAAGTTTACAACCAAAACCGGATGAATGTCTTTGTTGTTATCCCACAATTGGGAATCTTTCCACTATGAAGTAAAAGACAAAAGTGTTTGTTAATGTTACTTACTTATTTCCAAGAAATTGTTTCTGGCAAAGTATTTGAGTGGGAGGACAATAGAACTTGATAAGGTTTATGAACCTGAGCATAATGATCAGAGTAGCGCAGCATCGGAAATGGTTCCGGAAGCGGCCACGACGATCATGGCTCCCATGACTACAAAATGTTTTAGCCATGGAGATCAAATTACCTATTGAACCTTGTAGGTATGGTTTACTTTGTGATCAAATAAATGATTTGTGAACAAATGATTGTTTTTGAACAATGATAAACCAACTACATACAAAGAAGTTATGATGGGCCCTGACTCCGTTAAAATGGCTATACGCCATGAAATCCAAGATAGATGAATACTTTTTGAAAGTAAATGGATCTATAAAATTGATGGACTTGGATGGAATATCCTTAAATAAGCTCGACTTTTCGAAAAGTTGTTTACGACAAAGTTCAAAGAGTTGACTACGATAAGATTAGATCTTCCGTAGCAATGCTTATAGTCTATGTGGATTATTCTAGTAATCACTACATATTTCTTTTATGAGATATGCTAGTAGGATGGCAAAATACAGTACTTAATAGAAGTGTGTAATAAAGGTGTATACAAGATACAACCAATTGTTTTGCTAGTCCGTGGAATACTAGATAGGTATACGAACTTCAATTGGATGAAGTAAGTATCACGGAGTTGGAATCTTCACCGGATGAAATAGTCAAAGAGTTTTTGATTTCATCAAAAACGATGAAGATGCTTGCATTTGCAAGAAATTAAGTGGGAGCGCTGAGACATATTTATAATACTTTATGTAGATGACATATAGTAGGTTATAAATGATGTAATTATATACTTGATTAAAAGGTTTCATTGAGAATTAACTTCAATGAAAGGAAATGGACTAAAACATATTTAGTGTCAAGATCTATGAAGATAGATTGAAACACATAATAAGTTTAAGTCAAAGTACATAGAATGGATATTGAAGTAGTTCAATATAGAAATATTAAGAAAATGTTCTTGTCATGTGAAGGTTTAATAAGACTTGAGTGTATCTGACACTCAATAAGTAAAAGCACATGAGTGATTATAGATCACGAATAATATGTACACAATCGTATGTCATGTGCTCTAAAGTGTTATGAGCATGTACCGAATGATTCATGTGATGATCATTGGACGACAAGTAAGAATATCATTGAGTACTTTAGAAGAACTAAGGATATATATATATATATATATATATATATATATATATATATATATATATATATATATATATAGTTTTGTACGAGGTAATGACAAACAAATCGATGTAAAGTGTTGCACCAATATTAGTTTGGTCACATATAAAAATAAATTTCAATCTCAAATTAAGGCTAAGTGTTGTTTAAAAGGTAGCACAATAAGCTAGAAGTTGTCTATGCTAGATTTAGATGAGTTCTAAATATTGTGACGGATTCTACAAACGAAGGCAGATTATGTCATTGTTTTGACAATGACTGAGGATGTTAAGTCAAGAAGTTCTTTGAGAACTTGGTGTAGTTCCGATAGTGTCAGAACTTTGAAGCTATATTGTGTGTGACAATATTAGTGACATATTTCAGACCGCGGAATTAAGGTTCCACCAGAAGATCAAACATATTTAATGCCGACTCATTTGGAAAATGAGTGATGCGTTGAGACGCAAATGAATTGCAAAATACATACGTTTCTGAGCGTGTCTGTTGACTAAAACCTCTCATGTGAGCAAAACATGATAAAGCACTTGAAGACCAAGGTGTTATATCTTTACAAATGTAAACTAGATTATTGACTCTAGTGCAAGTGGGAGACTGTTGGAGATATGCCCAAGAGGCAATAATAAAATGGTTATTATAATATATCTTTGTGTTTATGATAATGTTTGCATACCATGCTATAATTGTATTAACCGAAACATTGATACATGTGTGTTATGTAAACAACAAGGAGTCCCTAGTAAGCCTCTTGTATAACTAGCTTGTTGATTAGTAGATGATCATCGTTTCATGATCATGAACATTGGATGTTATTAATAACAAGGTTATGTCATTGATGAATGATGTAATGGACACACCCAATTAAGCGTAGCATAAGATCACGTCATTAAGTTCATTTGCTATAAGCTTTCAATACATAGTTACCTAGTCCTTTCGACCATGAGATCATGTAAATCACTTATGCCGGAAGGGTACTTTGATTACATCAAACGCCACTCGCGTAAATGGGTGGTTATAAAGGTGGGATTAGGTATCCGGAAAGTATGAGTTGAGGCATATGGATCAACAGTGGGATTTGTCCATCCCGATGACGGATAGATATACTCTGGGCCCTCTCGGTGGAATGTCGTCTAATTAGCTTGCAAGCATATGAATGGTTCATAAGAGATGACATATCACGGTACGAGTAAAGAGTACTTGTCAGGAGACGAGGTTGAACGAGGTATAGAGATACCGATGATCAAACCTCGGACAAGTAAAATATCGCGTGATTAAGGGAATCAGTATCGTATGTGAATGGTTCAATCGATCACTAAGTCATCGTTGAATATGTGGGAGCCATTATGGATCTCCAGATCCCGCTATTGGTTATTGGTCGGAGAGAAGTCTCAACCATGTCTGCATAGTTCGCGAACCGTAGGGTGACACACTTAAGGTTTGATGTCGTTTAAGTAGATATGGAATATGGAATGGAGTTTGAAGTTTTGTTCGGAGTCTCGGATGGGATCCAGAACATCATGAGGAGTTCCGGAATGGTCCGGAGAATAAGATTCATATATAGGAAGTCATATTCCAAGTTTGGAAATGATCCGGTGTATTTATGGAAGGTTCTAGAAGGTTCTAGAAAAGTCCGAAAGAAATCACCATGGAAAGTGGAGTCCCTGAGGGACTCCACCTTGCATGGCCGGCCAACCCTAAGGGGGAGGAGTCCCAGGTGGACTCCACCTGTGGTGGCCGGCCAACCCCCCCAAGGAAGGGGTGGGAGTCCCACCTTGAGTAGGATTCCCCCCTTGGGTAGATTTTGTCCCTATGGAAGGTTTTGGTTTCGGGTCTTATTCGAAGACTTGGATACCAACACTTGGGGATTTACACCTATATAATGAGGAGCAAGGGGAGGGGGCCGGCCATACCTAGCCCTAGTTGGCCACACCCCTTGATGGTGGCGTGATACGTCTCCAACGTATCGATAATTTCTTGTGTTCCATGCCACATTATTGATGTTATCTACATGTTTTATGCACACTTTATGTCATATTCGTGCATTTTCTGGAACTAACCCATTAACAAGATGCCGAAGTGCCAGTTCCTATTTTCTGCTGTTTTTGGTTTCAGAAATCCTAGTAACGAAATATTCCGGAATCGGACGAAATCAACGCCAAAGATCTTAGAATCCCCGGAAGAATCCAGAACACACGAGAGGGACCAGAGGGGGGGCACAGGCCCACCACACCATACCCTGGCGCGGCCTAGGGGTGGCCCGCGCCCCCCTAGGGTGTGGGCCCCCCAGAGACCCTCTGGCGCCGCCTCTCCGCCTATATAAAGCCCCTGGATCAGAAAACCCTTACGCGATTGACGAAACCCACGAAAACCTTCCAGAGCCGCCGCCATCGCGAAGCCAAGATCTGGGGGACAGGAGTCTCTGTTCCGGCACCCTGCCGGAGCGGGGAAGTGCCCCCGGAAGGCTTCTCCATCGACACCGCTGCCATCTCCACCGCCATCTTCATCACCGCTGCCGCTCCCATGAGGAGGGAGTAGTTCTCCATCGAGGCTCGGGGCCGTACCGGTAGCTATGTGGTTCATCTCTCTCCTATGTGTGTCAATACAATAATCTCATGAGCTGCCTTACATGATTGAGATTCATATGATGATGCTTGTAATCTAGATGTCATTATGCTAGTCAAGTGAGTTTTACTTATGTGATCTCCGGAGACTCCTCGTCCCACGTGTGTAAAGGTGACAAGTGTGTGCACCGTGTGGGTCTCTTAGGCTAGATTTCACGTGAATACTTATTCACTCGTTGAATGGCATAGTGAGGTGCTTATTTATATCTCTTTATGATTGCAGCATGTTGTATCACAATTTATCTATGTGCTACTCTAGTGATGTGTTATTAAAGTAGTTTTATTCCTCCCGCATGTGTGCAAAGGTGACAAGTGCGTGCACCGTGTTAGTACTTGGTTTATGCTATGATCATGATCTCTTGTAGATTATGGAGTTAACTATTGCTATGATAATATTGATGTGATCTATTCCTCCTACATATGCATGAAGGTGACAAGTGTGCATGCTATGCTAGTACTTGGTTTAGTAGCGTTGATCTATCTTACACTAAAGGTTACTTAAACATGAGCATTATTGTGGAGCTTGTTAACTCCGGCATTGAGGGTTCGTGTAATCCTACGCAATGTGTTCATCATCCAACAAAAGTGTAGAGTATGCATTTATCTATTCTGTTATGTGATCAATGTTGAGAGTGTCCACTAGTGAAAGTCTATTCCCTAGGCCTTGTTCCTAAATACCGCTGAGTTACTACTGCTTGTTTACTACCGCTGCGTTACTACTCGCTTGTTTATTGTTTTACTGCGTTACTACCGCTGCAATACCACCACCATCAATTACACGCCAAGCACTTTTCCGGCACCGTTGCTACTCGCTCATACTTATTTATACCACCTGTATTTCACTATCTCTTCGCCGAACTAGTGCACCTATTTGGTGTGTTGGGGACACAAGAGACTTCTTGCTTTGTGGTTGCGGGGTTGCATGAGAGGGATATCTTTGACCTCTTCCTCCCCGAGTTCGATAAACCTTGGGTATCCACTTAAGGGAAAACTTGCTCGCTGTTCTACAAACCTCTCGCTCTTGGAGGCCCAACACTGTCTACAGGAAAGGAGGGGGAACGTAGACATCAAGCACTTTTCTGGCGCCGTTGCCGGGGAGGAAAGGTAAAAGGCTCTCATACTACGGTCCCAGGTAAAGTATTTTTCCGGCGCCGTTGTGTGTGTGCTCAAAGCTATTTCCTTTAGATCCTGCAATTGCATCTTGTTGTTTCTTGTTTACACTAGTTTGGCATAATGTACAAGAGTGAGCTTCTTGTTCTATTTCCTGATTTAAAACATGGATTGTTTGATGCGAAAATTAAAAAACCTATGAAATCTTCTTTGCATGTCTGGTAGTAATATTAGTATGAACGCTTTGAACACCATTGTTGACAATAATATAGAAAGTTCTAAGCTTGGGAAAGTCTGGTTTTCATGATATTTTTAGTCCCCCAAGCATTGAGGAGAAAATTTTCTTTGATGATACTTTGCCTCCTATTTGTGATGATAATAATAGTGGTCTTTTGGTACAACCTACTATGGAGAGTGAATTTTATTGTGATTATACTATGCCTCCTACACTTGATGAGAATAATAATGATAGCTACTTTGTTGAATTTGCTCCCACTACAACTAATAAAATTGATTATGCTTATGTGGAGAGTAATAATTTTATGCATGAGACTCATGATAAGAATGCTTTATGTGATAGTTATATTGTTGAGTTTGCTCATGTTGCTACTGAAAGTTATTATGAGAGAGGAAAATATGGTTGTAGAAATTTTCATGTTACTAAAATGCCTCTCTATGTGCTGAAATTTTTGAAGCTATACTTGTTTTATCTTCCTATGCTTGTTACTTTGCTCTTCATGAACTTGTTTATTTACAAGATTCCTATGCATAGGAAGCATGTTAGACTTAAATGTGTTTTGAATTTGCCTCTTGATGCTCTCTTTTGCTTCAAATACTATTTCTTGCGAGTGCATCATTAAAACTCGCTGAGCCCATCTTAATGGCTAAAAAGAAAGAACTTCTTGGGAGATAACCCATGTGTTATTTTGCTACAGTACTTTGTTTTATATTTGTGTCTTGGAAGTTGTTTACTACTGTAGCAACCTCTCCTTATCTTAGTTTTGTGTTTTGTTGTGCCAAGTAAAGTCTTTGATAGTAAAGTAAGTACTAGATTTGGATTACTGCGCAGAAACAGATTTCTTTGCTGTCACGAATCTGGGCAAAATTCTCTGTAGGTAACTCAGAAAATTATGCCAATTTACGTGAGTGATCCTCAGATATGTACGCAACTTTCATTCAATTTGAGCATTTTCTTTTGAGCAAGTCTGGTGGCCTAATAAAATCCATCTTTACGGACTGTTCTGTTTTGACAGATTCTGCCTTTTATTTCGCATTGCCTCTTTTGCTATGTTGGATGAATTTCTTTGATCCATTAATGTCCAGTAGCTTTATGCAATGTCCAGAAGTGTTAAGAATGATTGTGTCACCTCTGAACATGTTAATTTTTATTGTCCACTAACCCTCTAATGAGTTGTTTCGAGTTTGGTGTGGAGGAAGTTTTCAAGGGTCAAGAGAGGAGGATGATATACTACGATCAAGGAGAGTGAAAGCTCTAAGCTTGGGGATGCACCCGGTGGTTCACCCCTGCATATATCAAGAAGACTCAAGCTGTCTAAGCTTGGGGATGCCCAAGGCATCCCCTTCTTCATCGACAACATTATCAGGTTCCTCCCCGAAACTATATTTTTATTCGGCCACATCTTATGTGCTTTTTCTTGGAGCGTCTGTTTGTTTGCTTTTGTTTTTGTTTGTGTTTGAATAAATTGGATTACATCATGCTTGTGTGGGAGATAGACACGCTCCGTTGGTTCGTATGAACACATGTGTTCTTAGCTCATAATATTCATGGCGAAGTTTCCTCTTCGTTAAATTGTTATATGGTTGGAATTGGAAAATGATACATGTAGTAATTGCTATAATGTCTTGGGTAATGTGATACTTGGCAATTGTTGTGCTCATGTTTAAGCTCTTGCATCATATAATTTGCACCTATTAGTGAAGAATACATAGAGCATGCTAAAATTTGGTTTGCATAATTGGTCTCTCTAAAGTCTAGATAATTTCTAGTATTGAGTTTTGAACAACAAGGAAGACGGTGTAGAGTCTTATAATGTTTTCAATATGTCTTTTATGTGAGTTTTGCTGCACCAGTTCATCCTTGTGTTTGTTTCAAATAACCTTGCTAGTCTAAACCTTGTATCGAGAGGGAATACTTCTCATGCATCCAAAATACTTGAGCCAACCACTATGCCATTTGTGTCCACCATACCTACCTACTACATGGTATTTCTCCGCCATTCCAAAGTAAATTGCTTGAGTGCTACCTTTAAACAATTCAAAATTTATTACCTCTTATTTGTGTCAATGTTTTATAGCTCATGAGGAAGTATGTGGTGTTTATCTTTCAATCTTGTTGGGCAACTTTCACCAATGGACTAGTGGCTTCATCCGCTTATCCAATAATTTTGCAAAAAGAGTCGGCAATGGGATTCCCGATCCCAAATTAATTAACAAAAATAGACACTCCTCCATGGTATGTGATTGTTGGACGGCACCCGAAGGATTCGGTTAGCCATGGCTTGTGTAAGCAAAGGTTGGGAGGAGTGTCATCATAATAAAACTAAAATAAAAAGGTACTCCTTCATGGTATGAGATTGTTGGCAGTGCACCCAAGGATTCGGTTAGCCATGGTTTGTGAAAGAAAGGTTGGAAGGAGTGCCATCCAAAAATAAAATAAAATGGGAGCCGCTCTTTGAAGGTTTGTCCGGCAAGGGGTTAGAGTACCCGCTACCATTCGTTGACAACAACAAACACCTCTCAAAACTTTACTTTTATGCTCTCTTTATGTTTTCAAAATCAAAGCTCTAGCACAAATATAGCAATCGATGCTTTCCTCTTTGAAGGACCATTCTTTTTACTTTTATGTTGAGTCAGTTCACCTATCTCTCTCCATCTCAAGAAGCAAACACTTGTGTGAACTGTGCATTGATTCTTACATATTTGCATATTGCATTTGTTATATTGCTTTGCATTGACAATTATCCATGAGATATACATGTTACAAGTTGAAAGCAACCGCTGAAACTTAATCTTCTTTTGTGTTGCTTCAATACCTTTACTCCGAATTATTGCTTTATGAGTTAACTCTTATGCAAGACTTATTGATGCTTGTCTTGAAGTGCTATTCATGAAAAGTCTTTGCTTTATGATTCAGATTGTTTACCCATGTCATATACATTGTTTTGATCGCTGCATTCACTACATATGTCTGTACAAATAGTATGATCAAGTTTATGATGGCATGTCACTCCAGAAATTATCTTTGTTATCGTTTTACCTGCTCGGGACGAGCAGAACTAAGCTTAGGGATGCTGATACGTCTCCAACGTATCGATAATTTCTTGTGTTCCATGCCACATTATTGATGTTATCTACATGTTTTATGCACACTTTATGTCATATTCGTGCATTTTCTGGAACTAACCCATTAACAAGATGCCGAAGTGCCAGTTCCTGTTTTCTGCTGTTTTTGGTTTCAGAAATCCTAGTAACGAAATATTCTCGGAATCGGACGAAATCAACGCCAAAGATCTTAGAATCCCCGGAAGAATCCAGAACACACGAGAGGGACCGAGAGGGGGCACGGGCCCACCACACCATACCTGGCGCGGCCTAGGGGTGGCCCGCGCCCCTAGGGTGTGGGCCCCCGCAGACCCTCTCGGCGCCGCCTCTCCGCCTATATAAAGCCCCCGGATCGAAAACCCTTACGCGATTGACGAAACCCACGAAAACCTTCCGGAGCCGCCGCCATCGCGAAGCCAAGATCCGGGGACAGGAGTCTCGTTCCGGCACCTCGCCGGAGCGGGGAAGTGCCCCGGAAGGCTTCTCCATCGACACCGCTGCCATCTCCACCGCCATCTTCATCACCGCTGCTTGCTCCCATGAGGAGGGAGTAGTTCTCCATCGAGGCTCGGGGCTGTACCGGTAGCTATGTGGTTCATCTCTCTCCTATGTGTGTCAATACAATAATCTCATGAGCTGCCTTACATGATTGAGATTCATATGATGATGCTTGTAATCTAGATGTCATTATGCTAGTCAAGTGAGTTTTACTTATGTGATCTCCGGAGACTCCTCGTCCCACGTGTGTAAAGGTGACAGTGTGTGCACCGTGTGGGTCTCTTAGGCTAGATTTCACGGAATACTTATTCACTGTTGAATGGCATAGTGAGGTGCTTATTTATATCTCTTTATGATTGCGGCATGTTGTATCACAATTTATCTATGTGCTACTCTAGTGATGTGTTATTAAAGTAGTTTTATTCCTCCTGCATGTGTGCAAAGGTGACGATGCGTGCACCGTGTTAGTACTTGGTTTATGCTATGATCATGATCTCTTGTAGATTATGGAGTTAACTATTGCTATGATAATATTGATGTGATCTATTCCTCCTACATATGCATGAAGGTGAACAGTGTGCATGCTATGCTAGTACTTGGTTTAGTAGCGTTGATCTATCTTACACTAAAGGTTACTTAAACATGAGCATTATTGTGGAGCTTGTTAACTCCGGCATTGAGGGTTCGTGTAATGCTACGCAATGTGTTCATCATCCAACAAAAGTGTAGAGTATGCATTTATCTATTCTGTTATGTGATCAATGTTGAGAGTGTCCACTAGTGAAAGTCTATTCCCTAGGCCTTGTTCCTAAATACTGCTGAGTTACTACCGCTTGTTTACTACTGCTTGCGTTACTATCGCTTGTTTCATCGTTTCTATCGCGTTACTATCGCTGCAATACCACCACCATCAATTACACGCCAAGCACTTTTCCGGCACCGTTGCTACTCGCTCATACTTATTTATACCACTCGTATTTCACTATCTCTTCGCCGAACTAGTGCACCTATTTGGTGTGTTGGGGACACAAGAGACTTCTTGCTTTGTGGTTGCGGGGTTGCATGAGAGGGATATCTTTGACCTCTTCCTCCCTGAGTTCGATAAACCTTGGGTATCCACTTAAGGGAAAACTTGCTGCTGTTCTACAAACCTCTGCTCTTGGAGGCCCAACACTGTCTACAGGAAAGGAGGGGGAACGTAGACATCATGGCGCCCAAGTCCCCCCTCTCCCCAAACCCTAGCCTCTCCTCCTCCACATAAAAACTCCCGCAGCGCATAGGCGAAGCCCTGCCGGAGTTCTCCACCACCACCGCCACCACGCCGTCGTGCTGCCGGGATTCCGAGGAAGATCTACTACTTCCGCTGCCCGCTGGAACGGGGAGGAGGACGTCGTCTTCATCAACACCGAACGTGTGACCGAGTACGGAGGTGCTGCCCTATTGTGGCACCGTCAAGATCTTCTACGCGCTTTTGAAAGCGGCAAGTGATCATCTTCTGCAACAACGAGATCTAATCTCGTAGGCTTTGAAAATCTTCAAGGGTTAGTCTCGTGATCCCCTCGTTGCCACCATCTTCTAGATTGCATCTTGGCTTGATTTTCGTTCTTGCGGTAGGATTTTTTTTTGTTTCCTATGCTACGAATCCCTTCACTGGAGGCCCTGGTGACAAGCAGGAGGCGCGTCAGTGAGGATGAGGCGGGGCCTTCTAACAAGAAGTACAAGAATTAGTTAGTTCAAAATTTGTTTGTTCTCATGTTTGTTCTCGTAGTTTGTATGTCAAATTTGTTTGAACTTGTTCGATTCGACTTCGCATGGCATGATCAAACAATATGTAGATTCTACTTAAGTTTCTCCAAAATTCGCCGGACCGTGGGGTTGCCCCCCGACGCAAACGGACAATTTGCGCCTAGCGACCAATTCGGCGTCCGCGGAGTGATGCAAACAGACGCGCGAGGACAATTTGGGTGTCCAAAATGCGTCGCCCCATTGGTTGGAGATGCTCTAACTACCAAAGCGACACAAACCACATGGCCCATGGCCCAGAATTCGGACTTCTTATTGCCCCGTGTGGCATACATATGTCGTCTTCCCATTGGCCAAGACCAAATCTTCACGCAATTCGAAAGTTCCAGGAAGGCGGTCTCAGTAGTTGTAAGAAATAGGACTAAAGCTTTGACAAATGTTGAACCTCTTGTGTAATTAGCTCAATCCAACACACAGTAACTAATAGAACTCGAAAAACCACACGAGAAAAAAGACAGTCGCCGTTCTAAACCCTAGCCGCGTCCACTTCAGCCTCCTCCATAGATCGATTCCCTCTCATTCGGCCGGCTTCGCCGACGTCGGGAGGAGTGGGGAACCCGATCTATGCGTGGAGTTTCCAATAAAAGTAGTGTTTTCGGTTGATTATGTTAGGATTTTGGTAGTCGTCTTCTTGTTGGTTTCCCCTCAATGTAGATGACATCGTCCGCAATAAGTGATCTTCGGGCTTTCATTCGACGACGAGATCTCCTTTTTGTCAATGGTGGTGTTGAAAGATTACAATCTTCTAGGTATGGGTCTTCAGATCTTGCTTCGCCAGACCGATTTTGGATCTTTTATCGCTGTTGCCGCGAGGAGGATTATCCTTGCAGTTTTTGTCCCGGCTGCTACGTCCTCGACAATGGTGATTCGTACTCTCGGCTCTCCATCGACGTCAACGTGGCTAGTCGGTTGTTATTCTATGACATAGTAGTGTTGGTACTCTTACCGATGTCGATTGACTACTTTAATGGTTCTGCGCGTGCACGTAGCCTTGGCATTGCGGCTCAAATTAAAATTATGGGAGAACGTTCGTCGGTATTTACAGGTTTACGGTTAGTTATCTATTTTTTGCTCTCTTCAGAAGAGTACAAGATTGTGTTCTGAAAGAAGAAAGAATTTGAAGACCTCGAAAATTTGTTAGTATCTTTTAGATTTTATGTTGTAATCGTTGAAGTCAGCTCGTGTATTTCTACTATGTATTATTTGTTACTACGAATATATTCCCTTTATTCTTTTTTTACTAAATCTGAGTCAATTAAAAAAGAACGGAGCGAGTATGTGGTATTGATTGTTAAAAAAAAAACCTCAATCCAACACACACCCGATCGCCGTCCGCGTGTGCAACGTGTGGAAGGCTGGAAGCTTCGTCCCGTCATGTCCGTGGTGGGTCCCAGCGGTACCAGACACCATGTCACCCACGTGATTGGTATACCCAGCTGGCCATGGCCGGAGAAAGCCTCCGAGGCCAGAGGGACGCGTAGCTCGGCACAGGCGTCGCCGCGTGTATGGGAGGCAATGCGTGGCACGGTGGCAGAGTGATGAAGAATTAACAACTCTCTTGGCCAGCCCAGCTCATCCAGATGCCCAACTGCCAGCTCCGGCCCGCTGCATGCCCAAACCAATCGAACGTGACGAGAAAGTTGTTACGACCAACAGTCGCCACGAAGCTTTCAGGAACCGCTGCACGTCACCCAGATTGCGCTTGTGTGCTGATACCCGTCAGATGATTCAGAGATCGCCGTGCATTTTACTCTTGCAGCGACCGAACCAGTGAGTAGAGTAGCAGCCAATCAGGGCAGGGCACCTCTAGGCTGATCCGAGCCTGTAGCCAAAAACTGCCCTTGCCTCGGTGCTACCCCAGGTATGAGGCGCCGACGCGTGCCCCGGTGACGAGGCAGCCACCTCTCCTCCCCCTTCCCTCTCCCCCAGGGCTTTGCCCCCTCCACCCTCTCCAATCAAACACTTCCCAGCAGAGTCGCATGCGCACGATAGAGAAAGGCACACCAACAACGCCGCTCCCACCTCACTCGTAGCAGCCTCTCGCGCCTCCGCTTCATCACCAGCTCGGCTTCTCCACCACCGGCCTGTCCGAATTCTCCGGCCCAGCTAGCTCCCCGCCGCACGCCGGTTCAGTCCAGGTACGTTCGTCCCGTTGCTCCTCACAGGGTACTATCACCGTACCGCGGCCATGCCCGCACTCCCCTAGCTAGCTCCCCTGGAATTGCCCGCGCGCATCTCTTACCATTTGTGTTATAGCTAGCTGCTGCCTAGCTTCAATCGGATCGCCGGCGAGGGGAGGGTGATGAGAGAGCTCGACCTAACCCTTCGTCCCGTACTGGGTTTATATGCGGGGAAGCATGCTTGTGCAGTTGCGCTTAATTACTCTAAATATATATATACGTACCAATTCTTCTGGGCATGAAAAGCGCAGATTTTGCAGCACCTACAAGTGGGACGATTGCGAAATGAACGTCTCTGTCGTCCAGGTCGCCCTCGTCGTCTCCACGCGTCACTTTGCCTCTCTGTGTTCGTTGGATGTCAGGATGCAAGTGGACACGTCCGTGGTGTCCGTCGCACTAATTGCAGCAGCCGTGTAAACAGATTTACCTGTCCGCGGAGTCCGTATAATTAAGTTCAGCTGTCCGCGGATATCTGCCGGTCATATACGGACGCGTAGCTCGCTTTCGCTGGAACGGGGACATGACGGCCTCGTCTCGCTAGCGTGCGCGATCAGATGGATGGCTACTTGGCTAGCTTGTATACTGTTTCTCTAGCCTCCCCACAAATGCAACGGGCTGCTCCTTTCTAATTGTAATTCGTTGTTACAAAAATGTCTAGATATCAAAAATAGGTCTTCACAACAAACTTGCATACAGTCCCTATTTCATATTCATGCAATCAAATATTTCATATTACATAGGTTAAAACATACTCCCTCCATTCGGAAGTATAAGACGTTTAAGGCTTCTCATCACCACCCTCTGACTCCTCGCCATCGGCGATCAACATCAGCAGCACCTCACCATAGCAGGACACCTTGCCGACTCCAGCTGCCCGACTCTAGCAGAGAACCTGGACAGCTCCTAGCAGCAGGGAACCGTCGGTTCCAGCACGTGTTGTTGCTCCGGCGACAAAAACTGTGACAACGGCGTTTTCCCGCTCCAGCTGCTCCGATCCTCCATGTGCACACGCCATCCTCCAGCTGAGTTCAATAAGCTCACTCGCCCTTGCTTCTCCATGCTGGTTGTCATTGTGCTAGTAGGAGAAGAAGTCAAGTTTCCCCACGCCGTTGGAGAGCAGATCCATCACACCCACTGAATGTCAATGGCCATGCCTTTCAGCTCCGTGAGATCAGATAGGGTATAGTCTTGCTTTGCCTTCTCAACCTGACAAGAATCACCAAATCTTCATCAGAAAATTCTAATGCAATGCCTTCAAGGCTGAAACCACCACACTGCCACTAAATTTAGCAGATTTCAAAATGCAGAGATTCAGAGTTTCAGATGAATCAAGGGAGTAGAATGTAAGGATGGAGCAAAGAATAATACACAATATGCAAATGGCATCCATTAGATGTACTCTGATCTGTGACTCGTTGGTAGTCACACACAGCAGAGATAGCTTCTTTCAACTCATTCTCGTCTATTTTGAGATCTTTGAACAACAGTTGCCCGAACTTCTTATCTGTTGTGAATGCTCTCAGTAGGTGCTCAACAGATGCAAAATCATCAGTAGCCTGCAGGACCGATGTGTTGTCTATCCCAGCTTTCGAAAATATTCTGTTGCTAAACCTGAAAGTGTGGACAGACATTCATGTCAGGATGACAGACCTTCTGAGACCCTGCGATGAGCTCCTACCTTGGGTAGAGGGGAGGCACTGGGACGAGGGGGGATGAGTGTGGAGGGCGGCGACGAGCTGGGTGCAGGCTAGCAGCGAGGAGCGGGACGCCGGCCCAGCGGTGGCGAACGGCGTGCCGCCATGTCCTATCCATAGCTGCCATGTTTCCGGTACGGAGGGTACGGGGGACGGAAACGGGGGACGGGAATCGGAGGATGAAAAAAATAGGAAACACTAGGGGTACACATCTCTAGATCGAATCTTATACGTCGGGGACGTGAACCGAGTCATTTCGGTACGGTGAACCCGGTACGGTAATATGTTACGGGAAACGTGAAAGAAAATGAAATCTTGGAAGAATAAGATCAAATCAAATCCATGGAAGAAAACAAAATCTCAATTCCCATCAGACCTTTCTATGAGATTCTTACCTAGATTTTCCTTCGACTTCTCCAGTTCTTCGTGGCTCTGCTCCAAGAATTCCATGGGATGGGAGTACTTATAGAAGATTGGAGAAGAAATCGAACGAAATCAGGGATTCTTGCTGCCTCCATTGATGCAGAATTGAAAATTGGGAAGGGAACGAGGAGTCAATTGGAAGAGGAAAAGGTAGAGCGGCTCGGGACTCTAGCTTTGGAGTAAATACGATTTGGGGAAGGGGAATTTTTGTCTCACCGTTCTCCACCAAATCGATGAACCTGTGACGATCCGGAAACGTGAATCCGCTGCGATTTTGACTGAATCGAGGGGCGTTTCCGAATCCGTTTCCGGTTCATTGAATCCGGTACGAGGGACGGACCACCGTACCCCGAATCCGGCTGCTATGGTCCTATCGAGGGAGGTGGAAGTGGAGATACTGCGGTTCCAACTCTGTTTCGTTCTTCTTGTTTTTTTTTTCGCAGGACAGCCGGACCTGGCAGGCTCTGCGGGCACCGTCCGTAAGTCCGTATAAAATACAGGGCCCATCCGTGACGTCGTTTGGCTATTTTGACGGACACGGACAAACAGATTCCACGGACGTCCGCGTCCATTTGCATCCTGAGTTGGATGGGCGTAGCTTTCAGCCCATCTAATCAGCTACCTCTTCGCTGGGATCATCGTCGTGCACCTGAAAAGGATACGGGAGGGAGGGACGATCTGCTGGTCCGGCTTGTCGACTGGCGCCTATAGTGGTTTTTTTTTTAGATTAGTGGTTGCCGTGTCGTAATCATGATTTTATCAGCACGGCCATGCTGCGCTTACTCCCTTCCTATTGGCATTAGACGCAGTATAATAAGGGTTGAAAAGTATCTGAAAACTATAGTATCAAGGTACCTAGTGATTGGTGAATGTGCTCTGACCGAGGCATGCCACAAATGAAGAGAACATATATATAGCTAAAGGCTACAAATTCAACTATGAATTCAGACGCCGTACTATATTACTATGCAGTTGTGGTGTTTATAGCTTCATCTTTTGTCCGTTCCAAACAAGCTAGCCTGACCAAGGATTTGATTTCCCAGCCAAAAGTGGACTTGCGCAATAAGTTGCTGCCAAGCATATTAACATGCTTTATTCAATTGTTTTATGCATAAGAAACATAGCAGGAGATCTTAGAGTCAGATACTTTTACCTGATGTTGGAGGCCTTAGACCTGTATGAACAGACCATGCTTTATGTTGGCACTACTTTTAAGTTTTAACAGAAACATTAAAATTTTCCGGCCAGAAAGAAACATTAAGTTTTACAAGAGCTCTCTTTTGTAAACTGTATTGTATATTTAAGTAGTCTCAGTTCTCAACATCGATACGGTATATGCAGGCATTCATAAAAAGAAACATGGGGCGTGATGAAGCTGTAGTTACTCAGAAGTCAGGAAAACCACCATCACCTCCCAAGGTAAATTCTAAAATGTATTTTTTTAGCATAATGGTTGCAGAAATTGACTGAACCAGAGATTTAGTACTTTCAAACCTATCCAAGGGCAAAGATGGACGGTTGAATGTGTAAATTTCTAATGCCATTTTCCCTTTAAAGATCAGCTCTGCAGGCAGTAAATACTTGTATAATCAGTGGATTTGTAGATGTGTAACGCCTAGAATCATTTCACGATGAACTTATCACTTAGTATAAGGGAGTTGAGTACTTAAAGGTGTGGTGTCTAAGTAGTAACTGTCCACATTCATTCGCAGGATCAGCCAACTCCTTATCCCTACTTTGATTGGTCAGCTGTGCAGGTTAGGTGCCTCAGTTTAACATTTCTGCTGATAATTGAAGGTCAGCATTTTCTTGAATAATTCTAACCGACATGAAACATTACAATCCTTGCAGGCATATTATGGCCCAGGGTTCGTGCCGCCAACATATTTTGGCCCTGGACTACCTCCAGGACATGCTCCTCCGCCATATATGTGGGGTCCTCAGGTATTAGTCCTAAACTCCATGTATCAAAGGATGGTCTACATCTTTGATCATTCTAACTTTTGAAGTTCACCCTCTCTGCCTCTCGTCTCTGCAGCCTCTGCCACCATCTGCTTTGGGGAAGCCATATACTGCGATGTACTCGCATGGTGGAGGTTTCTCGCATCCCTTTGTGCCCCTAGTAAGCATTGGTTTTTTTTTTCACTTATGTCTAGTCTCGCCCTTTGGTATTATGCTACTACAGTTAGTTTTCAGAAAAAAAAAGTAAGTGTAAGGCATGGAAACTTATTTAGGAGAAGACCTAGTAACTAGCTACTGCAGTCTAGAAGTAATTACGATATTACTGAAATCCCCACCCTTGCTTGAAAGATATCTCAACATGAAAGTCATGTTGTATATGTATACTGCATGTGGTGGTGACTTTATTAATTTAAAGTCGGGCTCAGCTTGAGCCTTCGTTCTAAAAAAAATGTATACTGCATGTCTTCTAAGTTTGATCAGATCATGATAGACTTGTTTTTTCTTCATTCTTGAGTCCTGGATTTTTTAAATTCTGTTTCACTTGTGTGTAAATCTTATACTGTATCACAGATATTTTTCTCATTTTTTTCATTTTAAAACAGTTTTCTGACAGTTTATTTTATGTTGTATTAAGATGGTGAACCCATTGAGCGCCGAGCCTGCAAAATCTGTAAACAGCAACGCGAACAGTCGAAATATGATAGTGAAGGAAGTTGATGGGACTGCTATGTCTACTGGCAGTACAGATAGTGATAAAACAAGGTAATACTGGATTTCATTACATGTATTTTCCAGTCGATAATTTAACTGTTCTGTTCCGCCATGCATGTGTTGTTTTTCAGTAAGCTGAATGCCTTAGCATCTTATTCTGCCAATGCAGTGGCGATTGCAGCCTAGGAGGATCCAGTGACGGAAACAACCAAAAGGTATTGTTCTGTGATTAATGTTTTGATGATATCTCAATGAGCAGATAGTTACCATGTGAAGGTGTTTGTCTTCATTCATTGTTTAGGCAAGTGGAACTCCCAAGAAAAGGCGCGTAGATAACAGGCATATATCAGGTATTCAACTCAAACACTCCTGTACTGACCATGTAATAATACAATCATCTTGTACCTACTACATTGCCAATGATGCTCATTTCAATTGTCTCATGCACCGGCATGAACTTTGTGCTCATAGAATTTTCTTGTTATTTTGTAACCTATAGTTTTTTAATTCTACACCTACGATAATTCAAGTTTGCAGATGACAAAAAGGCTTCACGTTATTTTGTAGGAATAGAAACTTGTCGGTCTTCAGCAGCTAATGATATAGCAGGGGAACCAGGAAGACTGGCAACTCTGCCAAATCTACGCATTCCAGATAGATCAATCAAACCGAATGCATGCTCTGTTAGTGACTTCGGTGTTATTGGCACACCAATATCAGCTGAATCTCCAGACCAGGTATGACTGCTCTAGTTTTTAGTTTTTATTTGTTTGAGGCGTTAGTAAATCGTGGACTGAACTGGTATTGTTAACCTCTCCCGTGTTTCTTTAAATGATGTTACTACTACCTGTTCAGTGGTGCATACTTCAGATGGCTATTTCTGTTTCCTGGGATCAATTCTCCTCAAATTGCCTG
This sequence comes from Lolium rigidum, assembly GCF_022539505.1. Lineage (NCBI taxonomy): Eukaryota > Viridiplantae > Streptophyta > Magnoliopsida > Poales > Poaceae > Lolium > Lolium rigidum. The sequence continues at coordinate 6,612 of NW_025901051.1, read as the reverse complement.
AAACACTTACAAGTTACATAATAACTCTAAATCTAATCCTTCTTGAATTGGCAGGATGGCAGAGAATCTAAGCGTGAACGCAGGAAACAATCAAATAGGGATTCTGCACGACGTTCAAGGCTGAGGAAGCAGGTATACTAACGCACTTGTATGTTACGGTGTAACTATGTTGTCAGTTGTCTTACCTTCAAATGACCCGTGGTGTCTCGATGCATTGGGCTCATTGTGTTCCTCTTCAGTAAAAAGATCTGCATTTATAGATGAAACTGGAAGCTCAACTGGAACATATACATTCTGCTCGTAAAAAACGAGGACACTCTTTCCTGATATGACAATTTTACTTATTTGTTTTTTCAGGCTGAGACTGAGGAACTGGCTAAAAAAGTAGAGTTACTAACGGCAGAGAACACATCCCTTAGACGTGAAATAAACAGGCTAACAGAAAGCTCCAAGAAGCTCAGTTCAGAAAACTCTGCTCTAATGGTACTTCATGTTTTGATGATGTGACTACTGAATTATCAAATGCCTCAGTTTCCTGAAACCCTTACTGTATCGCAGGTGAAACTAACGGACGCCACGCCAGATCAAAGGCAGGAGGTGTATCCAGACCAAACGACCGAACAACCAGCTCGAGCTGTCAAAAATTTCATGCCAATGATCGACACCACCACCCCATCAAGGAGTAGCGAGCACATGGCTATGGGACACGGCGCTCCCAAGCTTCGTCAACTGCTTGGTTCTGGCCTGGCAGCCGATGCCGTAGCTGCACGTTGATCTGGCGTCCTTCCGTCGACCGTCGTGCTCGGACGCATGCATGTGGCGCGGTGATTTTTGTAAACACAAGCTGCTCGCTGGATCAAACTAGGCACGATCGATCTGATCGCTGTACACCTGTAAATTAATCGCCTTTGAGTTGAGATGGACTTCCAACCATTCGGCCGAGATATTTTTCGAAGGAACCCGCACCAACATATAGTTGTATCTTATATGGCCCTATCTATTTGTTTTCTGAGTACTTTTGCGCTAATGCTGTATACTTGTATCAGTTTCTCTGTTCATTGCGGGCAACTAGGGCTCTTTTATAAACGAGAAAGCTGTCAACTCCCAGCTGTAATACACATGTGAAATTGGAAAAATTCATGTGAAACTTTTGTTGCAACTCATGTGCAACTTCTAGACCAACATGAAACTGGAAAACTCCTAGACCAACATGAATCGTGAGTAAATCTACTCTTCTCATGTGCATGATACGTGTAAAATGAAAAGGATAATTAGTTGCAACTCATGTGCAACCCCAATACCGTCAAAATTAAGGGCAGGCCTCAAATCCGGCCCATGAAGAGGCTTGTGCACCTTGGAGCGCGGAGTGAAGCATAAGACCTTGAAGGGTGTGTGCTTTGGTGCCCTTACCCTTAAGTCGTCAACGGTGTGTGAAAAGGGATTTGAACCTCCTTATAGGAGGTTTGAGGAAATTAGAGACACCAAAGCTAAAGAAAAGATTTCTTGAACCACGCCAACTTGATTCAATTTTAAGCAGTAGAAAAGTGGTTATTGGCAGGTGAGTGTGTAGTGGAATAGCTAGAGGGCATATGGTAAAAGTTACGGATATATGTTTTATGGGTTATTTGTGGTGCGTCCTACGCCGAACTCACACAATGTAGGGAAAGCACATCCGAAATCAGTTGGTCATGGGTCCTTACTATTTTATTCTCGAACCGACCCACCAGTGTAAATGGTCTTCCAATGTGATTTGTGTAAATGGACCACTGAGATCACTACAAGGCCGATGTGGAAGATGACCAAAACTTCTTGTAGCTAATTTGGTGGTTATTTGGGGAAAGTGAAGAATGCTCCTCCTAGTTTTGCCACCATCGAAGATTATGTGAATTTGTTGTTTATGTTAACTAGTCTCATTTTTTGTGTGAATGTGTCTCATATGGGTCAGCACAAACTGTTTTTTTGGAATTTTTAAATGTAGGACTACATTGCACAAGAAAGGTACGTCAAATGAAGCTAGTGGTGAACTTACCTCACACTGACACACCACACACTTGCAACAACTTTGTCTATGACCATTAAAATTAGAAACTTACGACATGAGAGTTGTGTGGAACTACAAAATGAAGCTAGTGGTTGAAGGAAATTTCAAACGATCAACCACGCATGATCAATTTGAAAAAATTAGTATTAGAAAACTAAAACTTGAAATTGAAATTGAAGAGTTGCAATTAATAGAGCTTAGAATTTATTGCTGAAATAGACTCACGTCATCAATCTGCATATTTTTCATTTAGATGATCAAGAGAGTAGTGAGAGAGAGGGGGAGGGTTGAATGAAATATGTAACACTAATTAACACACATGAACACGTTAGGAAATAGAGATCTAATAAGCACTTTGTCTATGGCCATCAAATTGGAAAACTTACACACAAACGTTGTGTAAAACGACAAGATGAAGATGCACCTCCATGGAAATTTCAAATGGTCTACCGCGTGCCATGAATTTAATGAAATTTATTTTAAAAAAGGCTCCGAATATGAACACAAAAGTTAAGAGTAACATTTAACGAAACTAGGATGTGATAGCAGGAACGAAATCACATCAGCGATATCTATCATTTCCATGTAGAGCTTATCTTGAATCGAAGCACTATTGTGTTGATTAGAACATGTGAGGTGAAGGATATTAATGAAGGTCTGGTCTTAATTGGTTGTGCCTGCAAATGACCTTGTTGAAGTCATTGTTTTGAGAGTGCAGATTCCGGACGCCATCTTGGCAGTGGTTTGTGTTGCAGCTACAACATTTTGATCACCATAGCGGGATCTTTTGCTTTTGTTCTTTTTTTTGTAGTAGGGTTGTGTGCATCCATAATGTCTTTAGGATATTTTATTGTTGCAGAGGCTAGGTGTAATTTTTATCTTCACGATATTAATATATTCTATTTATCGAACAAACAAAACACCTGCGATCCCCACCACATACACATTGCACCACTACCAGCGAGATAACCCTGGGTTATGCTCACAAAAGCTAGTCTATCCACCTTACCAGATGAGCCCAAGCCTGCTAGGTGAGAAGACAGAGGCCCAAGATGAACAACTAGGCGGTCCAAGCTGGATATGATGGTGGGATTACTTCAGTTATGCCCACACAATCCAATCCAGTTGGCTAACTAGATGGGCCCAAGCATGCTAGGGAGAAAGAAAGAGGCCCAAGGCTGGACAGTCGGGTGGCCAAAGCCGAATCTAACACATTTTATTGGTTGTATGACGTAGTGCAAGACACTGAATCCTATGGAAGGTCCTTCTAGAACTCCTAGAACCCAACCGAGCCAATATCTTCTAAACTCTATCTTAGTTTTAGTATATAAAGCCAACAGGGATACCAAACCCTTCTAGCGGTACATTCAGCACAAGCCATACGATAGACTGCAAACTCTTTGTAAGCAAACCCTAGATCTCCCGAGAGATCACATAATCAATACAAGCAGGAGTGGGGCTTTACCTCCCCCAAGGAGGGCTACAACCTAGGTAAACTGTGTGAAATCCCGCTTTGGGAACTCCATCGTCTACCTTGCCACACACCACTTTTTAAGCCACCTTCGATGGATACTGCCGCGACTTTCCCATAAAAATATCATGCATGTTTGAATGGGCCTTCCTCACACTCCCTTTTTGGCGAATGAGCCTCGCTCCCGGGAATCGCTATACTCGAGAGTTCCTTCGGAGCTAGGCTCTGGAGCGCTTTGATTATGAGACCACCTTTCGTATGCAACTTAGGTGATCAAAGGATGACTTGGTTTGGCTGCATGCGAGCCAACAAAGACGCAATAGGGCGTCGGGCATGTGAGCCATGTGTGATTAGAATTTAGTAGTTTTCTTGTGTAGGCGGGTTTTTGGCTCAACCTTTGAGATAAACATTGTATGGGACGTCTAGCCTTCTCTTTTATCAATATATATGATACATAGACCGATGCGTATTCTAGAAAAAAGTTGAGGGACCCCTAGAGATAGAGGCTCAATGAATTCTTAAGATGGTCGCAAGCCCATATAAGAAATGAAAACACTTTAGATCGGGAGATCAAGTGCCTTCGATCGATTGGCCGCTCTCGCTCGTTGTGGTGACCCTGCATACCACTGCATGTTGTAGTATGCTAGTCGTTGATATAACATTCACGAAGTACCATTCCGCAAATATTACATCCCTCAGAGTAGTACAACAGAACATAGCAGGTCCATAACTCATTCATTTATTATTACAAGCATAATATACATATCATCTCGGAGCTCCTCTTGGGTCCTAAGAGGGATACTCCTGGGTTCGAGGCGAACCCAACTTAACTTACAATATAGAAGTTTAACTAGGTTATACATGTATTCCATCGAGCAGCTAAGTATTAAGAGTTCGCACTGCTCGGATACTACTACTACTCGATGATTCTAGACTTGATCTCCTCCGGAAGCCTCCCCGGTTCCGTAGACTATAAGGTAGTCTACGCCTTGAACACCTCCAGAGAGGTCTGGTTCTTCATAGCCGATGATCTCGGCTCCTTCAGGGTTGTCGTGGTCCTCCTCCAGACGGTTCAGACAATCTAAGCAGAGGATTTAAGAGTGGGATGAGTACGAGCGTACTCAACAAGTTCATTATAGAGAAGAGGTGTTTAATGCACTAGCTACGATATTAGACCAGAAAGCCTAATACCAATGCAGGTTTTGATAAACATTTCTTCAAGAGGTTGCTTTTATTCCAAAGAGCTATGTCCGTCGACCTTCACCGGTTTACTAGAACTTCATGGAGCTCCTTTCCGGCCGCGTTCGCAGCTTCCATATTCGGAACAGGGAGTGACAGGTCACGATTCATTACACTCGCGAGGTGTGTTGCTTTACCCATAAGAGATCTTAACCTTGGTGCTAACCGGGCAGCTTTCCCGTCCACACTTCCTATGGTGTGAGGCCCGGTATAAGGTCTAGCCAATCATGTTCCTCCGCTACCTCGCACACCCACCCTTTGTTGCATACCCCGACCCTGGGTCCTCGTCGGTCCCATTATTCCCACTCACGGGTGGACCCCGACCACGACAACAGTTTGGGACTCGTTAACCAAACTCCTTCGCCGGTAGCTGCAACCCATCATAGACCGTAATACCGTGGGGAACTTAAGGCTTCCCCAGCCTACCGCTTGTTCTTCGGGCGACAAGTGTCTACGGACGATGCCGTGGGGACTTAAGGCTTGCCCAGCCTACCGCTTGCCCCTGACAGATACAAGTGTCTACGGTAAAGCGCGTCCGTTGATGTACGAGAGGTGGAAACACTTTTGACTACTCTGTCCCACTCCAGATCTTATGGTTAACACGGGTATTACGGCACAAGAATCACTGGACGACATTTGTTGTTTAATCCTAGATGGATATAAACCCTTGCAATGTAACCTCCACCATATCAACACAATCCATGGTTCCATTGCCCACCACATAGTCATATTCATAATTATGAAAATAGTGGTTTTGCTTTTTATGCAATAGTGATAAACATAGTACTTTGCAAGTAATTTGGTAAAAATACTCAAATGACATGAGCAAGCGATGAACTTGCCTGAACACTTCAAAGTTTTGCAGTTGGATGGTGTGGATTGACCCTTGTCCTCTGTTTCTGAAAAATAGCATCATTGTCCAATAAGGGCAATGGTTAAAGAAGCAATTATGCATGATTCCAGTTTTAGGGTTTGTTCCCCCCTTCCGATGTCTTATCATTTCATGTGAGAGGTTAATACTAAGAATAATTTGGGGATACTTTATTTAAAGTAAAATACAACCTTGAAATATTGTCAAGGTGTTTTATGGGCTTATTTTCATTATTGAAAATATAAGGTGTGATTTAAATGATTATTATAATCATCAAATTAAGACTTATTCTTAGTTGTCTTCAAAAATTCCCTTTGATATTTTATTCTGGTAGAGAATTTTATACTGATCAGTTTTCATATTTTTAATTTTTTTAGAGCTCTTATCAATTTTCTATTTAATTTCAAAGTTTCTGGTTTTAAAGGAAATTGTGAAATGGCAAAAATGCCCCTGGGCCCACCTGTCAGGGTGGCCCAGCGGTTAACCCTAACCCGAGCCACACTTGGACTCGGTCGGTCGCACCGACCCCTTCTCCCCCACGCGTGATGCGCGTAGATGACACGTCCGTTGGGAACCCCAAGAGGAAGGTGTGATGCGCACAGCAGCAAGTTTTTCCTCAGTAAGAAACCAAGGTTATCGAACCAGTATGAGCCAAGAAGCACGTCGAAGGTTGATGGCGGCGGGATGTAGTGCGGCGCAACACCAGGGATTCCGGCGCCAATGTGGAACCTGCACAACACAACCAAAGTACTTTGCCCCAACGAAACAGTGAGGTTGTCAATCTCACCGGCTTGCCGTAACAAAGGATTAGATGTATAGTGTGGATGATGATTGTTTGCAGAAAACAGTAGAACAAGTATTGCAGTAGATTGTATTCGATGTAAAAGAATGGACCGGGGTCCACAGTTCACTAGAGGTGTCTCTCCCATAAGATAAATAGCATGTTGGGTGAACAAATTACATTTGTGTTATCACCAGGATTTGACCGAG